>NW_015114706.1:50454-69991 GCF_001443285.1 Poecilia latipinna | reverse complement strand
TAAAATCCAAACATATACAAATATGTTTGGATTTTATGGTTGCTTATCTTATTTAGTAGCATTTTGTTATATAATCTCATGCATTTGCATGTAAATGTTTATTAATATTGTCTCATTTCTAACAATAAACTTGAGCCATGAGCTTAACTGAATTACAGAAATAAAATATATTTTTGAAGATGCTCTCATTCATTGAATGAGTCGACAAATTAAACTTTCACGTCTTGACATTTAACACTATAACAGGAGCTCTCTAAGATTTAAAGCACAGCAACAAGATGATGATCATAAAGTTTTTTCTGTTTGCTCTCTTTTGATTCAGGAGAAACATAATTCTTCAAACACTAAATATAAACATTTCTGACAACAGCAGCATTTTTTAATTACATAAAAAAAACCCTCAAAAGGCAGTAGAGAATCTTCTTCTCTGTTCCTCAAAGTGTTTGATGGGTCAACAACTTCATCACAACTTTAACCAGGTGCCTCTGTGCCCCCTAATGGTCACTCTGGGACACTGCATTTTTGTGATCCAGGATTAGCTGAACGTGTTGGCCTAGACTGGCAAAACTAATAATTACTTTCGGTCGCCATTTTTAAAATTGCCGGTTTGATGACAGTGTTGGTTCATTCTGTATTGAGCTATGAGTTGTTTATCATATTGCTTTTGATTCGTGTAATTTTACACTGGGAACTGTTGGCTGTAATTTAAAAAAAAATTAGACTGTATTATAAAAGGGGACCTACTTCTTGAACAGGTTATTCTATACAAACAATCATCACTTTTTTGCAGAAAATAACTATTAGATGATATTTTACTCTGTTCAGTTCTGCCTATGAACTGTTTTAGGGTTTCTGTCACTTTAAATCTAAATAAGCTGCTGCTTATTCAACGTTTACACTCGCATGCAAAAATGGCTGCAAACTGATGCGCAATCATATAACCGTACATGTCTGAAAAGCAGAAGTGGAGCCTCCTGCACAAACAAGAATGCAGCAAGTTGTTTCTGAATGGTAAGTCACCAACAAAACAGTTGTCTCTTCCAGCAGCCATTGCACAGCACATACAGCGGTAAAACCAGCTGACCAAATGTGCTGGAGCAACATTTAGGTTCCTAGGTAACTGTGCATTGTGACTTGTTGGGCAGTTTTTGAAATGGCTCACTCTCCAGACACCAAAAAACTTGAACTTATTTACAAAAAACATCTGTGTAGGGTTTTTTTTTCAAAGTTAATAAAGGTATTAGTAAATGTGCAAAATTTGAATTTTGCATGTTTTCTTTTTACTCTCCTAATCAGGAAATACAGACAGAAACTCTGAAGCTAAATCTGATGAAAATGCTAAACTGTTTTCCATATTTATGCTATTAAACTAAAAAAAAATAATAATCTTTTAACTATGAATGAAACTTAGATTTAGATGTGGACGTATTCCACGTATAAAAATAATTACTTTTGTCAGTTCTGTTGTGGTTTAGAAGTTTATAAAATAAACTCCATGTATTGCTTCCACAGCACTGAAATAGAAGATGTGTACAACTGTAACTAGAACCCGTATCTACTGCTGATTGTTTCAGTAATGTAGACCTTATTAAGTATTAAAATCAGGATTTTGACTCACAGTCGAGTCAACTTCAGCTGCCTGAAGATAAAGAGAAAAACTCAAGGAATAAAACACAAACAAGCACCTTAAATCCCCTTTAATAGCAGCACAGATCATTATAAATATGCACATCAGATATACACAAAAAATCCTCGGGGTCATGTATTCAGCTCTCAGACGCTTAAGCGTTTAAAAACCACATTTTGGCACAAATCAGTTAAATATTTACAGCGCGATTACATGTAGTTAAAAAGACGCCAGCCCTCCAAAGAGCTGCAGAGAACACGAACCAGGTTCATGTGAAGAGAGCAGACGACATTCAGAAAGACGAATTCAGAGCCTGAGAAGTTGGATGTATCCACGCAACACACACATGCTTTGGTTGTTGACAAAATGCACCAACAGGTCAAGTTTTGTTACTGCTGCCGTCAACAGCGTAAAAAAGAAGCAGAAACTGGATACATGTTTCCAAGATCTGGTCAAGTAAAAATACACACATGCATGTACAGACAAGTGATAGAAACTGCATGTTCATAAGGCCGAAGTGCTTCTCTTCTGGTTTTAAGAGTGGTTGTTGTTGATGAAAGTATTTCTTAAATAATTTTAAAAATCCACTGATGTGGATCGGAAAAGTGTAAAATGATGCCTCTGCTGTACAAACTGTGAACTACATCATTAATTGATAGCATCAGTTAAAGCAAAGCAGCTGCTAAACCTGTTATTTGTGTGTAAACAAAGAGGCTGGAGGGGGAAAAAATCCAGAACCGCACGCAGACACGGAGGCTCCCATTACAGGTTGTAAGATAGAATAAAGTTCCTTATCTTTTACACTAACTGAGACGACCCAGACGCTCTGTCTACACTGGAAACCAGCACCAGAACAGCAGCTGCTCCAGGCGTCCAAACTGGATCTGCTGTGTAATCGGAAACCTCGACAGATCAAAGTCCGGACTGCGCTTCAGGTGGCAGTGTCTGCAGCCGAATCGATAAACTCTGAAGGTTTGGTTCATGAGAACATTTCCAGTGTGAACAGAGCGTCGGCGCATCAGGAAGACAGAAAGCGAACGGAAACAGACACGGATGGATAAATGTTCCCTAAACAATGAGGACGACGTCACTTTGATCTGTGCTTACAGGAGGATCCCCGACATTCATGCTCTAAAACTCACTGACAGAAATCCAGGAGACAGAAAAGCGTTTGATCTGAGAGCAAAGATAGCACCGGTCATGCTTAAAGCCAGCTGCAGACCTCAGAGTAAACTTTCCATTAGTTTTTCAGGTTTTATTGTTTCTAGTCGGTCTCAGTTCATTAAATATTTGTTCATGATGGCATAGAGGTTTCCACTTTAAAGGCTTTACTTCCTCATTATTGATTGAACCAAACTCGTTAAGTGATCTTATATTGATTCTAATGTATTCTGTATGTATTTTTATAATCTAAGAGAAATACAAGACATAACATGAACATGAATAACTAAAATATCTCTAGTGATGGAAAAGAAGCAGGTTTATATTTTGTATATTTGTAGTCGGAGAACAACTAGTGCTGCTGAATCACTTCAAAACTTTTTCTACCTTTAATATGACATCTAACCTGTATAATTTAACAAAAAAGAACAAATCTATTAGAGGGGAAAATGTGGGACAAGTATGCAAATCCCTCAAGACAAATATTTTATGCACCTCTGGATTCAATTTTAACATTTTGTTTTCTTAAATGCACCAAAAAAAAAAAAAAGAAAACGTAAATCTGAGGAACCTGAGTGAAGTTCAGTTCCCTAAGATCATCTGTATTTTTAGAGAAACTACACACACATACGCACACACACACAAACGCGCTACGGTTTGCACTAACATTACCAAAACTGGATATTTTTTAAAAATCGATACAAAGATAGATTGGAAAATGACCAGTGAGGCTGACATGGTGGTGGCGGTATTATGATCTGGGGTTTCCTTTTCTTAGATGAAACTGTTGCTTTTATTGATGTGGAAGAAACTATGAGCAAACCTTAAAGTGTCTGCGAACCAAATCACAGAATTTATCGCAGCGTTTATCATGAAAAATATTTAATCGTAAGAATTTTGATTTACGTTTATCCCAATAAGTTAAGATAGTTTTTAAAAAACTGGCTGTATTATCAGATTTGCTGTTTCTTTTACTGTTTTCTTCATTGTTTGTTCCATGAAAGCATCAATAAATATAATTAAACATGATCAAATCTGCTGCAGGACATTTATGTGGCTAAAATCCTAAAGAAATTTATTTCGTTATCACAATAGTATCACTGTGATCACATTTTAAGTCGAGTCAAATCAAAGCCAAGAAGAGGGAGGCTGTTAGATTAGCATTAAGCACAACAATAAACTCAGTCAATACATTATTTATCAAAGTATTAGCTTAAGGTTCTGCACATATTTATGCAACCAGGTTAATTTATAGTTGTACAGGATGAATGTCACATTGAAGTTGGAAAAACTTTTACCATATTTTTTATAATTAAAATTGTTGTCATAGTAATAAAGGCCAATGAGAAGAAAAATAACTTTTGTTACTACAATTAATTAATCTTTAAAGCTTAGAGTAAAAATGCAGCTTGGTCCATTTTTATTCTTCTCTAATGGAAAAGAATAAAAC
Organism: Poecilia latipinna; assembly: GCF_001443285.1. Lineage (NCBI taxonomy): Eukaryota > Metazoa > Chordata > Actinopteri > Cyprinodontiformes > Poeciliidae > Poecilia > Poecilia latipinna. The sequence goes on along the minus strand of NW_015114706.1, from coordinate 65,753 downwards.
TTTATAAATCTCCACTTGGAGAAGAACACGAGCTCATCGTTTTATGATTCCTCGTTTCCGGTCAGACTACAAAACAAGCGCGACAAAAAGCGTTTTTCAGTTTCTGCGTTTGACTAAATCCTACTTTGGATAAAACAGAGATTACAAATGTTTTGTAATCACTAGTCGTTTCAAAAGGCGTTCAAAAACATCGTTATTCGAGACTGACAACATTTTAAAAAAATGTTTTGAGGGTTTTTGCTCCAAACCAGCAACGGGTGAGAAACTGGATGGACTGAAATGAACTAAACTTTTGGAAAGAAACGCAAGTCGGAGGTTGAGTTAAATGTTTGCTGAAGTTTCTTTGTGGATCGAATTAATGGAAAATTCACCCCACGTCCTATTTACATTTACACTGCAGAGGAAGAGGAGGCCTCAGCTCATCTTCTCCAGGTAGGCAGACAGTAAAAGTCCCGGAGGAAGAAACTCGTCTTGTTTGTTCGTCACTTCAGTCTGACGTGAGCCGTTATAGTTGATGCCTGTTGGCGCAAAACAGTTTCACCATCCGAACGTGACCGAAACATATCGAGCTTCTATACAAACAGAAAAGTTTAAAAAACACAGTCCTAGATTTGTTTGTTTGTTTCAAATAAGAATAAAAAATGAGTATAATAATCTGTCCACTCACTTGCAGAGACGAGGTCCATGTACTGGCAGATGGCATGAAGAAGCAGCCTCTCAAAACTGGTTCACACAGAAAAACATTAGAATTTACATTAAATTCAAAGTTTTTCCTCACCTAATTTATAGTAAAGTATTTTAACATTTCTGACAGCACTGTGCCTCATTAGGATGACAAAAAACATGGAGATTTTTTAACATATGTAGGAAAATTCCCTTTTATTTTACTCTCTGCAACAAAATATTCAACTTAGTCTCGCTGATTACTGACATTTTCTTTTACCAATTTTTCCATCTAATATAAACGAAGTACACAAATAAAGTTAAAGTCCATATTTATGGGTATTTTAGCTGAATTATTTAAGTAGCGCTCATGTCCTAAAAGTGGCAAGTAAGCTGCAGTTGTCTGGTTTTGATACTTTAAAATCACAAATATTTTCTTATAAGCTGTTTTTTTTTCCTGATGGATTTAATTTGCTATTGATTTTCAAAGCTGTGTTGAAGTTTCTGTGTGATACCAGCATATTGGAAATTTAAGTTGAAGTAGATCATAAGATCAGTGGCAGCTTTACGCCAAAACCTGTCGAAAAAATTTAAAGTAAAAGAAAACTCACAGATCAGAGCAGATAACTGCAGTTTTTAATTTAAACAAGGTAACAGCTGAATGAAGCTCAGTTCTTTCTCAAGCTTTTGCTGAATTTTAATAATTTCTTTAGAATCAGGAAGAGCTCCCACTGAACAATAGTGCCTCCTAGTAAAATAATTATTGAAGTTATACTATACCAACCATTAAAGACTTACCTTTCCAGCATCCGAACCCAGAAGACCTGCAGATATTGTGACAACAGAAAGAGGATTTCTACCTGCTGCTGAGGACGGTTGTGTAAACTGAGTGAGGTTCGGCGCTGAAGAAGCTGAGAAGGTCTTCCTCGATCACTTCCAGCATTCCCTGGAGAAAAAGGAGCAAAAGATTTGATTTTATTTACTGTCATCAAAGCTTCCAGCACTGAAATATCAGAAAATCTTGTTCTTAAAGTGACAGAGACCCTCAAACATGCAACGGTTAAATCCCACAGTGTTGTTTAGGCCAACGCTTACGTTAATACATCATTGAGCAAATAGGAATAATATTCACAAACAAAATACAAATGTTCTGTCATGTATCAAATATAAATAACTTTGGTAATTGTACCTGACCTAAAATAAGAAAAGTTTAGTTTTGTTCAACTTCAAACAGTGAGAACAAAAAAAGTTTGTATTTTTATTATTAGGTGTATAAAAATATCTGGTTTCAAGGTGTTTTACAAATGTGGGATTTTCATGCTTTATTACAGAAATATCAGGAAGTGCTTGAATATCCAGGACTTTATAAAGAAATAAAGCACTTTCCAAAACACCTAACTGAAATTCAAGCACTTTCAAGGACTTCAAGAACTCCAAAAAAAGAGATTAAATATATGTTCTGTTTTATAAAGTCATAGTGAACAAAAACATAATTTTTTTGCATTATAAAATGCAAAAACAAACATGAAGATGTAAAAACCTAAAATTAAAATTAACAGTAAATTAAGGACACTCAAGTCCAGTCCAAGAGAGCTGCTGAAACTTTTATATGCATCCCTTCTCTAAACTCATGTTTCACAATCCGACTAACAGAAAAATGTGAAAAGTGTCCGATTAAACAAAGGAAAGAAAATAAAACCACTACAACAAAACAGGAACAAATAAAATGTACCCTGATGTAGAAGCAATTCAAGTCTTAGCTAAAGAAACTGTGAACGAGTGATAAACTTCTGAAACGCGACAGCGAGGCGACGCGCACCATCGGTATCTGCTTCCGTCTCAGAGTCGCTCGGAGCCGCCGATCGATTCTGTGGAAGCACTCCTGAGCAGGAAAGGCAGGATACACTGCAGAGAGGGGAGAGTCAGGCACGCACGAAAACAAAACGCCCCAAAATAAACAACAACAAACGGAGAGACTCACCATTCCTGTGGTCTTTGAGAAGTTGATTGGCGTTTTTCCTCTTGGTTCCCTCCTGCTCCAGGAGAGAAAGCAGCCGCTCCTGCTCCTCGCCGGAGCAGTTCATGAAGTCGTTCCACGGCTACCGAAACACAAACAGATTCAAAACCAAGACGGTGAAGTTTCAAAGGAAATCACATGAACAGCAGATTCAGTTTACTCCACAATAAGGCAAGATGAGGACCTGGTGGAGCTGATTTGTGCAGCAAAACAATTTCATTTGTGCCGCTATTATTTTAAAGGTATTAACAAATGTTTCCAGAGGTCATGAAAGGTCAACCAGCCCCCCCGCCCCCGGTACCTTCTTCAAATCAGACAACATTGGTGTCAAACTTTGGAGATATTAATGAAAGCTTAAAGGTTCAACCAGTCCCCCGACTTTTACTAAATCAAAATTACCTTTAAAATTTCATTAATATCTTCAAAGAAAAAGCAGCACAAACAAAACATTTTTGCTCCACAAACGTAGTTGAGTTGATTGACACCAATTTTGTCTGATTTGAAGAAGGTGGAGGGGCTGGTTGACCTTTCATGACCTCTGGAAACTTTTCTTAATATCTCTGAAATGATAGCGGCACAAACAAAATTTTTTGCTGCACAAACGTTTGACACCATTTTTGTCTGATTTGAAGAAGGTGAGTGGTGCAAGAGTAGAACATTTTCAAAATAAAATTACTCAAATAAAAGTACAGCGCTGTAAAAGTTACTCAAGTAAATGGAATTAGTTACTACCCAACAAATATGTGCAAAATGAAACATTTCAAAAGCGCTTCTTCTCAATTTTTTAAGACATTTTAATCAGACAATTTGATATAAAGTCTGCAAAATAAAAATCCCAGTATTAGGCCTTGTCTGCTACCTTAAGAATAAAGTTTCTAAACTGTACCTCTATGTAGTTTCCGTTGGTGCAGGCCTCAGTAAAGATGGACGGGAGGGCCGGGTTGCTGCAAACCTCCAGGTCGTCTTTGGAGCATTCGTCCTTCTCCAGGAGATTGGCAAGAAAACGAGCTGCAGCCAAGAAAGCACATTATCGATTTTATAAGCTGAAACATAAATGTGCAACTTAAATGATCAGTATCAAGTTATCTGAGCTGCCTGGCTTTTTCTTAAATAATAAAACTATTCCGCACCTCTACATCTATGGAGTACCAACTCTAAAAACGTCTTTTTCAACCTTCATCTAATCTAAAGAAATGACCGGAACATACATTCAGTCGGCCTTACTGTTCTCCTGTCGGCGGAGGCTCTTTTTGCCTTTGGCGCGTGGAGTGAGTTCAGAGTTGCGGATGGCTTGATTGATGTAATGCTTCCTTTTGGCTGGAGAAACTCGCTTAGCAGGCGAGCAGGGCAGTGAGACGCATTTGCGCTCCTCTATCAGGCTGAAAACCACAACAAAATGCAACATATCCAAGTTTCTTTAAGCTGCACAAACATTTGACGAACGCATTTCCACAAAAAATAAATAAACAATAACAAAAACAATAACACAGTTAAAGCCAATAAAAAAACTGGAGAATTCAAAAAAGCTAAACATAATTACATCATCACTCACCTATGTATGTTTAAAAAGAAGTGATGAATGCATTTTTTAAAGTTATAAATTGCATTTATGCAGCAATGTAAAGTGCAATTCAAATGTATTTCCATTCCAAACAACTGAATTAGCTAAATGTTTTCTGGCTTCAATCTCTCCAGCCCAACCCACAGTTGATTACTGTCAAACATGTAGGATTAAGAAATCACATGAAGAGAGCTAAAAATAAATAAATAAAATCAAAAACCAACACAATCACAACACATAATTTGTAGAAATTCGATAACACATTAGAAGCAAAGTCACTGAGAAAGGAAACAAAACCAGTTAAGGATTTCAGACGCTCACAAACCAGGAAGTTCCTCAAGACTTAGCAATTATGCATGTAATTAGTTTGCAATAATAAATCTACTTTTTGTTTTATTATAGACTAGTCCTCATTTAGCATCTGCAAAGAAAAAACTAAAGAAATCTGCCAGGAGAGTATTTTAACATGGAAAGATAGATGAAAAGGAACAACATTTAGTTCACTCCAGTGACTGTAAAAATAATATAGCAAGTAGTATTATTAATATTTTTATCTAATGCTTTCTAATGCCTTGCATTTCTCTACCCTAGCAGTCCAAAATAACCATTTTTAACCTTTTCAAAACAAGCCAACTTCTCATTTTGATGACTATCTACTGTAAGAAATGTGTTGCAACGTTTCAAGACCCGACATATTATTTCTATATTATTCAGGTTTTAAAATAAAAGCGGGAAAAGATGGATATATTTTTCCTTCATTGGAACATTAATACTTACTGAAAAAGCACATATTTTCTAACTTAATCAGAAGAAAATAGCAAATGCAAAACATGCGTTTTAATGTTATTACATCTATAATTTAAAATATTAGTGAGCTAATGGAGAATTACATTGGAAAGTGTCAGGAGCCGCAGTTTGCAGACCCCAGTAGGCTAAAGTGGATCAGGGCAGTGAAATTTAAATCCTCTGCTTCCAGCAGCAGAATCAGATGTAGGTCAGTGGGTTTGAGTGGGGGATCCTCCCACGCCTCTGCCGAGCTTTCTGTCTGCAAGATGCCAGTTTTAGCTCCAGCCCTGCATGTTACTAATATCATAATGTTGTGTAATCTCTACCTTGTTTAGTGAAATTCATCTGAATCATTCGCCTAGCATTAACCTTTCAAGCTCATGGCCTGTTTTTGAGAAATATGGCTGAAAATAACATGCCCAAAATGAATTGAATGTATCTCAATTTTAATTGTTTTGGTATCAAAACAAAGGTAAGACCCTAGAGAATATATTACAGCTCTAAAAACCACCCTGCCTGTTACTGAGGAAAGTAAATTAATATGATACACAGCAGAAATTAGGAAAAATTATCTATTTCCGCCTAAAAAAACAGTTCAATATATTAAGATTCCTTTTAAAATACATATAAGCTAGCTTTTTAATCACAGCTACTACAACATCATTTTATTCCTTTTGCACGTATTTCTTATCTTCCGTGATGCGAAATTGGCTTGAATGATTAGTAAATTCACATTGATCATGCAGTTGTTAGATTTGGATGTAATAATGTTAATTATGATGGTTTTCTACGACAAACACACGTAAGCAATTTAGTTTGACCGTTAGCTGAAAAAGGCTAAGAAGGATAGTTAAATAAAGCGTTTAAAAATCTTTAAATCTGCACTATAAACACCAGCTACAGCGAGCTTCAAACAATAACCTGATATTCGGTCAGTTCAAACGCGTTTAAGGACGAGAAAAACACTTGAAACTTATTTTATTATAATTTAACAGGAACTATAGTTTCGGCTAATGCAAACCAGCTAATGTAAGAAGGAAATTAGCACTTACATGTAATCCTGTTCTTCATCATTTGTCAAAACGACCATTTTATTCAAGTATATCGAAAGGGGATGACGAGGCCGTAGTATATTTACAAAGAAAAGGGACAGAATATAGAAAAATAAAAAATTAAAGCAGTGAGAGCGGGTGCTAGCTTCTAGCAGCTAGCCAGTGAGGCCGACAGAGCAAAGGCAGAACGGTGTTGGGGCAGAAGGGGGCGCTGTTTATCCCACCGTACAGACATAATACAATAGAGGAAAGAAACTGAAATAAAAGATTAAAGTAAATTTATGTTTCCGCTACTCTGAAACTAATTTTTATAAATGTTTATGTATTATTATTTACTATATATATATATATATATATATATATATATATATATATATATATATATATATATATATATATATATATATATATATGCGCGAAACGGGCTTCCATAAAAAACTACTTTAAAGCTGAACATAGCTTATTTGGGGCCATGTACTCCTTTTTATATGTAATCCATTTTATATTGCATATAATAAGGAACCAAGAAGGAAACAACTGGTGCTCCTTTATATTTTATAAGTTAGAACAGCATAGAAAAAAAGAACATTTTACTACTTCAAGTTAAAAAGGTGACACATTTTCATATTTGACAAATATTTTTTGAGGTAATTTTGATTATGTTTTACAATTAATTTGAAAATTCGAATAATACATAAGACCAATAAAAAGGGTTATTAAAACATATTTCTGCCATCTTTCTGTGTAAAATAACCACAAGGAAGGCTGCTAACTTCCTGTTTATCTTCCTATTTGCATTTAAACTAAAGAGGAAGAAATGATTCAGCAGAATGAAACAGGCTTCTGAAATAAAACCATTTTTGGCATTATTTTCAATATGTGAAAGAACAGAAGAATAAACATAGTTCATTCAGAGATATATGCCAAAAATCAACATTCATGATCTGTAAAGTCTCTTGAAAAACATCAGAAAACAATTTAATTTGTTCTTAGATAAAGCAGAGATACAATAAAGTTGTCAACAAATCAAATACTTTTATTTTCTTCCAGCAGAAAACATTCGGAACAGACTTTAGTCTTTTTCCACATCATGATATGAGGATATGATTTACATCTTACAGCAGATAAATATTTCCTTCAAGTAGAAGTTTACATTCAGTGATGCCAGCCTTCACTGTGAAATTACACATTCAGCTTTATTTGATTTAACATGCAGCAGCAAAGGATAAAACAGAAGGGAAAACTGCAGAAAGAGCAGAAGGAATCAGCTCTGACAGCTTATTTTGTCTTAAATATAACAGTATTTTTAAAATGCATCACAGTGCTTCAGATATTCAGCAGGGAACTGAGCTTACTCTCCTTCAAAACTATTTTACTGATCAGGATTTTATCATTGGATTTGGACACTTTGGCATATTATCATTTATATAAATCAAAAAAGAGATGTTTGTATAACTGGAGCCTTTCTAGACTACATCACTCATAAATGTATAGCAGACAGAAAGATGATAAAAAGAAAATGTAAATAACCTCTACTTGATAGTAACTGCAAACCTTATGACTATATAAATTAACAATACATTTAAAAAAAAGACAGATGTCAAAAATGTAATTATAAAACATTAAAGAGGTAAAATCCGTGTCTTGTAATAACCTCCAACACTCACATCTATAAAATCCCCATAATAAGTAACATTTAATCTGCTACTGTTTGATTCTTTGCAGCATCTTGCATAAAGTGCTCTCTGGGAAAAAAGACATAAATAAAAGACAAAGTGACGGAAACCTGAGAAATAAACTCTGTCTTTACAGCATTCCTTCAGGACAAGCAGAACAGACCAAACAGTTACTCTCAGGCTTTTTTTTTAAACACGTATAAAGCTACAAATCGTAACGAGGTGAACAAGGCACCGCAGCCATTAAAGGAAGAACATCGTTCACTTCTGACTCCAGAGAGTTCGTGTGAACTCTGCAGCATTCAGGTGAATGAACAGGAAGTAAATATTATTCTGTCCGTCTTTGGTCCACCTTGTGTTGCGCCTCCTCACAGCGAGCTTTCCTGTGAGTTGCTGCCGACTATGAAGAGCGTAGCCGGGTCTTTGCTGGAGCTCTCCTCTCTGTGTTTCGACCGGTGAGGTTTGCTGGACTCCCCCTGAAGTCCTCCGTTGCTGCTGCCCGCCTCCGGCCCGACTTCCTCTCCCTGAGGTGATCTGCTCATGGGCACGCCGCCGCTCGTCTCCCCGTTTGAACTGACCTTTCTGGCCTTGGCCTTTTTCGGCTTGGCTTCTTTCGGATTGCCGTCGGGTGATTTGGCAGGAAGCTGTGGGGATTTCCTCAGCCGAGGTGGTGTTGGGGGTTGTTGGGGTTTGACGGCGAAAGGATTTATTCTGGCGGGAAGGTTTAGCTGCGCCACGCCGTTACCGATGATCACGTCAGTCAGGCAGTCGTCATCAGTCTGCTCCTTCGCAAAGTTGACAAACACCTGCAAAAATGAAGCAGGGAAACGAATGAATGAGTCCAAGGTTACGTTTTTTTTAATTAAATTAAAAGTTAAAATTTTCTCTCTTCATCCAAGAATGCAGTTGTTAAAAACACCATGGAAATGTTGGATTCCTGCTTCACATTAAGTTCATTTTACCAAGCATTAGTTGATATTGGTTGATTTATGGACAGCATGTTGATCATCATTTGCTACAGCAGCGCTCTCAAACCTTTAGCAACAAAATTTCTGTTTTCAGAGTAGCGAAGGCCTTCACTTCTCCTGCATCCTCTTCCTCACCTGATCCAGGGTGGTCTGCGAGACGGAGAAGTCCACGACGCCGAGCTCCTCGTAGTTGTTGGCCAGAAGGTCAAAGACGCGGGCCAGGCAGCAGGCGTGCGATGGCAGCTGGTACTGCAGGATGCTCTGGTGTCGCTCCTTCAGCTCGATGACGGGAAACGACGTCCTCATGTAGGCGTCAATGGGACAAGACTCGGCGTCCGGTTTGGTGTCCGCCAGACGGAGAATGATGGTGTATCCGTCTCCGAATCTGGACACAGGATGGAAGAAGATCAAATTTAAATGTCTTCCTCCATGTATTGAATCTTTCTTTAACACCAAACAAAGATAAATGAGAAGGTTTGCTGCTGCAGTCCTTAAAAATCACCAAAAGTCACTCATTCACCTGAATAACATTCTGATCAATAGAATCCTGACAAAACTTTTTTTATCCGATATGTTTATGAAAAATTTAGCCAAAAACAAAATCTTATCTGCTCGCTTTTGTCCTCAAATTGCTGTTAAATCTGCAGTGTCTAATTTAAATATTGCTGCTTATCAAAACAGGGCTGTGAAGGTTTTGGTTGGCTCTAGGTTTTTCCAAATTAAATCTTAAACAGGGATTTGACTTCATTCTGCACAGAAGAGTAAAACTGTATTCAAGTAAGAGCAGCACTGCTTCAAAATGTAACCAAAGTAAAATTACTCCAGAGTGAAAAAAGTATTTGGTAAAAAGGTTTCACAGGTACTGATTAATCATAAAGTCTGATTTAATATTTTAAAAAGTAATCAGACAGACAAAAATATAAAGTTTTTGGTTCTGGTATTTTAAAAATTCAGACAGATGGAAGTTTTCCAAGTTTATGTTTTGCAACATAAAACTTGAACCGATGCTCACAGTTTACTCTTTCTGCTTGATCTAAAAAACTGACACAACAGGCTCAGCAGACAGAAAATAACAGAAGAACTACATATGCTGTTTTTGTGCAATTTGCATTATTTTTCTTTTTTGCTTATATAAATACAACCTCTCACTACAAAGACTGAAAGAGCGAAAATATTGGAGAATAAGATATTGAAAAAAAAATGTCTCAGAGAACTTTTATAAACTTAAGATTGTATTTTAAGTTTTTTATATATGTGTGTATTGCTGTGTTGTGTGTGGCTACCGGTTCTTGAGGTGCTGCACGGATCCCAGACACTGAAATCTGCCGTTCACCATGATGGCCATCCTGGTGCAAAGAGCCTCACACTCCTCCATGCTAACGACAGGCAGAGAAACGACCTTTGATTATAAATACACATTTGTAAAAAAAGAACCAAAAAAAGAAAAAGTGTTTTTTGTTGTCAAAAAACACTTTAGCAAGTGTTTTATTACCGTAATTTATTCATAGATATATCAAAACAGATTGTATGTGTTTGTGTTGCCAAGCAGATGCTAATTAATGCAAGTACAAATTGTCAATGCAAGTATTGAATATAATATATAGATAGAAATCACTAAGTATTTAAAATGTAAATCTGCCATAATGGAGACCAATATGGTGACAAATTGCTTTCATTATGATCCCTGAGAGCAACAACAGGAGGCTTCTGGCTCTGCTCTTTATTGTAACTTCGATACTCACCTGAAAAAAAATATTATAAAAATAATTATGTTGCAAAGAATATAAACGATTATTTTAATGAACAAGGAGGGAAACTGAAGTTATTCTCAAGCAGTCCCACTCCGGTTCCCCCCCACTCCGGTTCGCCCCCACTCCGGTTCCCCCCCACTCCGGTTCGCCCTCACTCCGGTTCGCCCCCACTCCGGTTCGCCCCCACTCCGCTTCCCCCCCGCTCCGGTTCGCCCCCGCTCCGGTTCCCCCCCGCTCCGGTTCGCCCCCGCTCCGGTTCGCCCCCACTCCGGTTCGCCCCCACTCCGGTTCGCCCCCGCTCCGTTTTGGGTGTTGTACCTGTGAGACGTGAGGACGACGGCTCTGCCTTCTTTCGTGACACTCAGGATGCAGTTCCACAAAAATCTTTTGGCCTTTGGGTCCATCCCAGTGGTGGGCTCATCCTGCCAGCACAGAGAGAGAACTGTAATAAAAATGTAGATAAAACCAAAGCAGAGCCTCTCCTGCGTCTGCTTTGCTTCTGTACCAGGAATATAACAGGAGGCGCTCCGATCAGGGAGATGGCCGTGGAAAGTTTCCTCTTGTTGCCTCCGCTGTATCCTCCAGCCTCCATCCCTGCGTACTGGGTCAACCCCAGCTTCTTCACCCCCCACTGCGCCACCTACAGGCCAGAGAGGAAACGTCAGGAACAGAAAACTTAAAACTTTTCAACCTGAACTTCAAGGTAAAACTGTTTTTTTGTTGTTGTTTTTTTCTGGTTCGGTTACTTTGCCAACAGAATCCTCTGGAACCCCCCTGAGCCGAGCGTAGAGCTCCAGATGCTCCCAACCCGTCAGCAGGTCACTGATGGCATCAAACTGCGGACAGTAGCCCATCAGCTGGTGGACGCGCTCCGTCTCCGTCTGCACACTGAGAAACGGACAAACAGCGTCTTAACAAATAAAGGTCCCGCTGATGGCGAAGGCTTCCCAGCCGGGGAGGTTCTGCACCTGTGCTGGTTGAGGAAAGCCTCTCCGTGTGTGACAGGTGTGTCTCCAGTCAGCATGCGAAACGTGGATGTCTTCCCTGCTCCGTTCACGCCAAGCAGGCCGAAACACTGAGGGGGAGACACAAAACGAAGTGGTGTCACATTAATCCAGTCGACCAGCTGGAACTGAGTGTCTAACAAAGAGTAAGTGTCCATAATCTCATGGTTCAGGAACATTATTCAGTAAACAACCGGTTCACATTTCATATTCATACTGCTGCACAGTTTTAACCCAATAACGAGCTTTTCAAATGCATATACCACAAGCAGGATTTGACAAATTGTTGATTTTCTGTCTGCCTTTGATTGCAGACTCTCTTAACAGTCTGGTTTTTATCTATAAATTGAGCATCATGACGCATCAAAACTATTCATGAGACAAAAAAAAAGAAAGAAGTAAAAGATAAAAATAAAATCAAGCAATTAAATTTGTTGTTTGTTGTTATTAATTGTAGATCCAAAAAATGTAAATGATTTTCCACATTTGCTGCATTGAAATGAAGGCAACACATTTTCAATTCTGTTGATTTGAGTCACTTTCTTTAAAAACACTCGTTACATTCTGCCAAGTTTAATAAATTAACTAGAAGCTGATTTGGGTGCAGCAAAGTCAGATGTAGTTCTACTTATTATAAAAAGCTTGGCTATAAAAATACTTTGTTTTGTGCTTAAAAAATGTTTTTTTAAGAAAATTATGTTGGTAAAAGTTTTATCCTGATTTAAAAATAAATAGTTTGCACCACAAATGGCCGGTGGGTTACATTTTTGACACCCCTGGTTTTGAACCTTTAACATTATTGGGTGCGCTCTCAGGACGTCACTCTGATGGCTCCAAAGGTCAGAACTTAGCCGGGCTAAAAGGCTTTTCAATTTCCTGCCACCTGGAATAATCTGCAGAATTATTTGAAGTTATAATTTCTTTTGTTTTAAAGGACAGAGACATCAGATGACTCAGCTTCTTCCCTAATGTTTAGTTACATGGTGTCTCCTGGTTATGAATTGTCTGCATCTAGTTTTGCATTTTGGATTTGTTCCGTCTTATGCTGCTGTTATTGCCAGCTGTTTGGAAAAGGTTTTAATCTCAATTATTTTCATGGTTAAGTAAAAGATACACACATAAATACACAAACTTCACAAAATGTGGGAAAGCACAAGCGATTTTGTACGTTTCTCACCTCACTGCGGGGAATCCCGAGGCAAAGTCGATCTACAGCTGGCTTTTTTCCAGCTTTATAAACCTGAACAACAAAATAAAACACATTTATATTATTATATTCCAGACATAGGGGGCAATATTTAATAAATGAGGATTCAGGATACCTAATGGTAAATCCACAGTGCTAGCTGCTAATTTCAAGTAAATTTTCAAAGTACAGTAAACATTTCTACTAATATTTTATAATGCATTTGTTTATGTTACAAAGAAATTCCATAAGGATTTTAGATAACACTTAAAAATGCACAAATTTAACTTCCTACACTTGCTGTCGGTTGGTCATATTTCTGACAAATCCTCCGAAATCATATTTTAGGTCGCTAAAATAAATAGTTTAAGCATTTTGTACCTTGCTCAGATCAATCATGGTGAGGATATCAGTCTGGGCTTTGCCACTTTTCACTCGCTCACGTTCTCTCGCTACGTCTTCATCCTCTGGACCAAGAGGAGGAAGCTGAGGATCGTTCCACCACGGCCTGGACAAACATGTTCTAGAGTCACTGACTCGATAATAAATCAATAGCCGTCTTTAAAGCGAAACATCAGGGAAAACAGAAACTAAGTGAAATGTGTTCAAGATAAAACTTAAATCAAGCAGGGAATGGAAGATTGGGGTTTACCTGAAGTGAATGAAAAACTTGTACTGCAGGAGTATGGTGAAGATGAAGAAGATGACGCCTTCAGCTGCCATCGCAAACAGATTCTTCCCAACAAAGTCCCACTGTAGAGGGTGAAGAGTCGGTTTGCTTCCTGCAGGGGGACACAGAGGAGGAAGATCCTGACTTATGTAAACAAAAAACATTTTGTTTATTTAAACTGTCCCTCTATTATAGCACTACAGTGACAACAGGAGGCAAAAAGTAGAGCCGCTGCTTTCCCAGCTAGAGAGCTCAAGGTTTCCCCCAGAAAAGTTGCTGAGCCAGGTGGTTGGGCACCAGGGCAGTCATTTTTCTGAGTTAAAAAATGTTTAAAGTTGACAGGAAATTTGAAAATATCACTCAATAATTATGTGTTATTGAAAGATTGGAGAATAAATATCTAACCCTGTAGTTAGTTAACTAAATGATCCACATTAAGGTTTTAAGTTAGCCAACTAGCTAGCCACATAAAGCCTTATACAGGCCTTATTTTGCACATTGTTAAACCGATACTTTAGTTTCAGTTACATTAACTCTTTCTTGGTGAACCCAAAGAAAATACAAACTCTTCAAACCCAGAAAAAAATGTCCAGGTGTGATGGCAGAATTATTCCTGATAATTACTTTTTATACCAAAGCCATAGGTATAGAAAACATTAACAGCAGACATGTTAGATGTGTTTCCAGATGAAGATAGAGATCAAAACCGTGGGTAAAACATTCGTACCCAGTCTCTGGAAGGCGTCGGCCAGGGCTTGGTTTTTAGCCATGTCGATGAGACCTCGACCCAGGCAGAAATGTGGGAAAATCAAAAACACTTTCTTTAAGATCCTGTTGACCTCGTTCAGATGCTGCAAGGACAAAATCCACACATATTAGAAACAATTAATGCTTTTAATCTACAAAGAAAAGCAGAGAAGATAAAGGTAAAACTTCAGTAACTTAAAACCTTTATGTGGTTCAGATGATTTTACCCTACATGTTCATCCAATATTTACTTTTTCCAAATGCATCTCGGTGTATTTGTGTTTTTGCACCTTATCTACAAATAACTCCAGGACGAAGGTGGCGATGCTCCCGTTGATGCCAATGAAGAGGTTGATGGAAGTCAGAACGACATAAGCCGTGCTTGGAACGGAGAAAACAAAGGATGCTGGGTACATCAGAGGAGTGATGGACCACCTGTCAAAGAGAAACAAACACTGGATTTAGACAGGTTATTAAACAGACATAATAAAACATACAGAACAACAGGCACTTTCTTTTCAGAAAGAAATGAGAAGCAAAGTTTTCTGGTAACAACTCGACGTACCCGTAGAGGAGCAGCAGGAGGATCAGAGCCGGCAGGTTGGTGTCGGACACGTAGGACTGCTGCTGAAAACTGATGAAGATCAGCACAACCATCATGGCCGGGACAGAATAGTTCAGCTGAGAAAAGGGAGGAAAATATAGGGGGAAAAAAGGGACAAACTTTTTATTTAAGCTGACCATTTGTCATTTTAATATCTACACTTGCAAGCATAATTTTAATGTCAATAAAAACTGTAAGAAAGGAGCTGAAAAATCCAAGTCTGATCACTTCAATCAGCAAAACAACATTGTTTTTATGTATATCTTTGAATGTTTTTATACACAGAAACAGCATTGAATGTTTTAAACTGTTGGTTAAAAATCAAACACGTCATTCAGCACAAATGTCTGTAATTTTGGGTTTTTAGTCATGAATTTCAATCATTACTTTTCCGATGTGAAAGGAGTATTTTAAAAAGCAAGAATTTGTCTACAGGGTTGAATTTAATAAATAAATAAAATAATCAGGATTTTTCTTGCCGATACTGATACCGATCGCCCATGAGGGCCGATCACCGATACCGATCACATAATTTCTTTTTTAAATCATAAACAGTACTGGTTACATTATGTGGAAAAAGGAACCATGAATTCACCTTAATTTAGACAAAAACT
>NW_015114706.1:18280-46269 GCF_001443285.1 Poecilia latipinna | reverse complement strand
GGTGGCCGATCAATCGGCACACCTCTAATTCTCTAATTGAAAGTCATGCTTCTAATCCTTAACTGAACTTGTTTTTGCCTGGAAAAAAGAAAGGGTTAAATGTATCATGATATGATGTTCATGCTGATAAAGTGTTTATTAGTTACTTTATTCTTAATGTTATTAATATTTGAACACAATGAAACTCCAACTCTCTTTCATAAAGCAGCATAGCTAAATTTTAACTAAACTGTGGCTGCAGATTTTCTGAAGCTGTCTGAACTCTCACCATGTCCCAGGCGAAGTTGGCCAGCCAGTACAGGATTGGCTTCACTCCGCTGACAAACTGCAAATGTTTGGCTTTACTGACTCGCTCCTCAATCAGGAAGAGAACAAAACTGGCCGGCACGAAGGACATGGCGAAGATTACACAGATGGAAACCAGAACGTCCACTGAGGTCGTCATCCTGAAACGGGAAGAAAGAAAAAAAAACATAAGAATAAAGACCAAACAGCTGGAGAAAAAAAAATAAACTTAAAGATCCACATTTAGTTTTTACATTTAGTTTTCTGTGAAAGATTTGGCAGCACTTTATTTGAAGTGATGTTCATAAGACTGACATGACACTGTCATAAAGATGAAGGAGTTTTTGTAAATGTGTTTGACTGCTGCCATTCGGTAAATAATGACACTTTTAATGCAAAGGTGACGCTTTTAGTGGACTTTTAATGCAACTTTGCACTAAAAGTGTCATTATTTACCAAAAGACACTTAATGTAATAAACATTTATGAAGACTCCTTCATGTTTATGACAGCGTCATGTCAGGCTTATGAACATCCCTTCAAATAAAGTGTTAAAAAAGCTTTTTATTCCTCCCAACATTTGTATCTTTGTACAATTAAAAATCCTCTTTTTTTAAGCATTTCCTCGTATAACTACTCCAGTGGAGTTAGTTAGTTTACCAGATACAAGTATTTTTATTTATTTATTTATATTCAGTCACATTCAGTGACTTAGATTAATCTTATGTATATAAATATATACATATATTATAAACTTGATCTCTTTTGCTTATATTTGTATCATTAATATTTAAAGCCGTGGATGGAGGAGCTTGTCAACAAATAAGCAATTTCCCCTGGAGAATCAATAAAGTCTATTCTATTTCATTCTGCATCACCAGACTTTGCGCTGATATTCACTGACATTGCTATTTCAGTAAGCTGCTCCTTGGTGAGGTTGAGCGGGTGATTGTAGACGGTGATGCCGTGTCTCCTCCGCTCCGGTCCGGGCGGCAGACTGGCTCTCAGCAGGCCGTTGTTCATCACGTTCACAAACGACACCATGGCGTGCCAGCCCTTGTTGTTGTACCACACCTGAGATGGAAAATTCAATTAAAACTCATAAAAGAGAACAATGCTTTAAGTAGGAGACGATGGGAGAGACGACCTTGAGAGAAACTGTTCACCTTGACGTTGTTTACGGTGTGCATTTCTCCCAAAAACCCCGGCAGCTTCTTCAGCAGCCGATCCAGTGAACTGCCCTGTGGTCCGTACAAACACGTTTAGGCATGAGATATAAACGAGGTTAAAAATAATGTAATGACAATAAAAAGGACAGGGGGAATGTGTCTCCAGGACATTGTCATGTTTTTGGGAGAGATCGCACCCTACTGGTCGGAGGTGATAATGGAAATCAATACTATAATGGACTAAAATGTACGATCAATGTAATTATCTTTTTTTTTATTGTGAACGTGCTCACATTGGGTTTTACTTTTTTTTTAATCATTTAATTGCTCTTGTCCAACTAGATGCTCTGTAACTTTGTTAGTTGAACGTTCAATATTTCTAAAACTGCAAAAACAAGTAAAAAAAAAAAAGAGGATTTAAAAAAGAAAAAAAAAATATGTATGTGTGTGTGTGTGTATGTGTGTATGTATGTTGTGCACCTGTTCTACTTGGTATCGAGTCCTGATTGCCATGATGGAGTCCTGGAGATGCTGGACCTGAGAGACATTCTGGGTGCTGCTGCCTCCGAGAGAGAAGCCTCCATATCTGGAAAAAAACAGAAAATTATTGCTTTAGCCAAACCTTGTAGTTTGATTTCAGCTAGTCAAATTAATTTAATCGTTTAGTCTAAATGAACTCTTAGTTCAGACAAAAATAAATTATCTTTATGAGTTTACAAGATAGTATTTCTCTAATTTTTGTGGTTTTATATGAAGGACATCTGTAGTTGCACTAGACTCTCTTTTTAATTAAAATATTCCATAATTAGTTTTGCTATAATCTGCAGTAAACATGAATTTTAAATGTTTCCCGATCATTATTTTTTACACCCTGAAATGGTAAAGAATTTTCTTAAATTTGAGGTGTTTTTAAAAGTAGCAGATATATCCTACTACAATTGAACCTTAAAAAACTTCTTAAAACAAGAGAGTAAAATTTGTATCTTTAGTTGTTTTTAAAAAAGAAAGCTTAAATTCTCACCTGAATTCGTTCACCCACTTCTTGGTTTTAAGGCTGAAGGGAAACAAAGCTAAACTCTGTTAGCATTCAGACTTCATGTAATGATAGAAAAATAAAATAATAAGTTAAACTCTGCAGAATGTTACGAAAACATTGTAAAATATAAATATTTATAAGAAGAAAATCATTGCCAAAACAAGTGATCAAATAGTCTGCAGTCTTGAAGTGAGCTTTAGATTTTTATTATGAACAAGATCAGATGACAATAACTAAGCAAATTAAATATAACCCTCAGATTTATCTGCTTTCTGTAAACTTTTCATATTAAATGCTTAGTTTAAAAACCACCTTTTCTTGAGGATTTGCGGGTAAGTCTTCACCAGGTAATCTGAGATGTTATGCCTCGTCAGATTCTGGAGAATATCCCCAGTGGCTCTCTTCATCTGAAATTAAAACAAGTTATTAAAAAACAGAAGGAGAAACTACTGAAATAAGACGCAGTAAGTTTCATTGTGAAGCAGAAAGATCAGCGTTTATGTGGTTCCACCCGAGTAAAACCCGATCAGGAGCCAGATGACCCACCTGTGGAGGGGGAATCCCACCGGCGCCGTCCGGGCAATCCGGAAGCATCCGGCGGGAGTCCTCCGTGCTGCACTGACATTCTGGGGAAGGTCTGCCTCTGGTCCAGTTGCCTTGGCTCAGCATCTGCCAGGTGGAGAACGACATCTGGGGCCGCATGAAGAGGCCCCCCCTCTCAGGTTCACACTGAGGATTCCTGCAGCGGGGAGAACATTTGGGTTCAAAAGAATGCCTGCAGACATAAAATGTCGGCTGCATCCTCTTAAAAAAAAAAATAATAATATGGGATCTAATAGAGGGATCATTTGTTGACTGCCTGTAAACGCTCACTGGTTGCCATGTATGGTTAAAATACATTTACCGTATTTTCTGGACTATAAGCCTCTACTTTTTTTCCCCATACTTTGAACCACGCTGCTTATAGCCCGGTGCGGCTTTTCTGTGGATTTTTATTCAACCACCAGGGGGCGCTTTAGCAGGAAGTGAATCATGGGAAGTCAAAATTGGAAACCAAAGAAGAAAGTGCTAATTTACATTTAGAACAAGCACATGCTAGCAGCAGGCACGACGGAGAAATGTTTTCAGACTCATACCCCCTCATCATGGAAACCGCATGAAGAAGTTCATATGACGCAGCTTTTATTTTGAAGGCTATCGATCTGGCAGTACAGGAGGGAAATAAAGCCACTGGGCTGCGTCCTTAATAGCAGATTTATTATGGAAAACAGAGAGCAGCGGAGATACCAGCGGCTTATACAATATGTACGTGTGGCGTATATATGTAAGTTTCCAGTTAAAAAAAAAAAAAAAGCTTTGTGGGTGCGGCTTATAGTGAGTTGCACTCTATAGTCCGGAAAATACTGTACCTTGCTGTTTTAATGTTGTCTGGCATGTTGTCAGTGTACGATAACCGTTTCACACAGCGAGACGAAATAAACTGACATCAGTGAGTGAGATCCACCTGCATTTAATGACCATTTTCTCTCTTTGACGAGAGAAAATGTCCCAAACGTTGGACATTACTTACTTACGGGCAATATTAAAGCAACCTGTTCACAGTGAGACATGTCGAGTCCCTCTAAATGACACAAAATGAGCATTTTCAAAAGCCTGCAGATTGTTAAGTCGCTGCACCGTTACCTAGCAACCCTACGAGAGCCCCGCCCGTTACCTAGCAACCCTAGTGGAGCTCCAGCACATTTGGTGTTTGCTATGTTTAGAGAAATCATGTTACGTTTTGTTGTCGTCCTGCTCTTCTCTCTGCATGCACTTGGTGCCAAAACCCGGCTGGTCCAGCAGAGCCTCCAGCAGGTTCTCCATGGCTGGGTTGCCAGGATCGTCGTTGCTGAAATTATTAAATTGGGAGGTGGGTGAATGTGTCAGCCACTGACTGATGTACCTGGATGGCTGAGGAACGTTCGGTCTCACCTGAAGAAGGTGTACTGATCTCCATACATCCAGGGCTGCAGCTCCAGGGGGGGGTACTTCCCAAACGGAGGAACGATGAGGCTGAAGAGCAGAGCGATCAGCACAAACACAGCTGGCAGAACAATCTGAAAATTAAATCAAACAGGTTAGTACTTCTGTCAACAAGCAAGACGTTGACATTGTATGCTAACCCTAACCTCAAATCTATTTCTGTGAGAGATTTTAAATGGCCTCGTTCACAGATTTAGTTGTTAACGTCCAGTTTGTTCATCCGGTTGGCCCGGCAACGCCTGTGCAAGCTTTGAAATCATCCACAAGTAACTATAACTTTAAAAATTTCTAGTTTAGTGCGACTGATGATCATTGTAGTACTTGATCACTCGTGGGATTAATTGAATCACTTTCTGCAGGTTTTCCATTCAAGACTTTTTATATAATATTAGCAACGCATTAAAATAAATAGTTAAATTCCTGTCTCACCTGAGCGAAGAGCCCCCGGCGGCTCCGTCGAGCGTACAGCCAGCGTTTGACGAAGAGCGCTCGGAGCTGCTGCCACGTCAGCCACCAGCCGGTCAGCGGCGTCCCGCCTCGCCCGTCTTCACTCAGCGGGTCCGTCTCCTTCGGTTCTGCAAGAAAAAACAAGGTGTAAAAATTCACTGATGCATATGGAGGATAAAGGAGTGAGAAAACAAATTTTCCCAGGAATTGTTGTGATAAATCATCATTTTTTTGTTTTAGGACCATTTTCAAGTAATATACTGATGGTGACATAATAATCCAAGTTAGCTCCCTCTAAGACCAATAAACTTCAAGTTTGTATAAAACACTCCACTGTCACTGGAAGATATTTTAAATATCTAAAATAAAACACAACAACCAAAAACAATAAATAAAACCACACACAACTGAATCCATAAATAAAATATTATAATTGGGCTCATTTAAATTTATCATGTAATTAAATGATTAATTATGAGATGCTTACTGAGAATATCTTGGACCTGCAATATCTCTTCTTGAACACCAAAACATTTCTCATTCATCTCTTGTACAACATTGCAGCAACTTTCACCACCATAAAAACCAACATTTGACATTATATACATTTTACAGCTATTTTTACCTAAAGGACGACATATAACACCTTAACCTGAAGCTCAGACAGCAAACCAAGATCAGGCTGTCATTCTGCAAACTGATCTGTTCAACTACTTCACTGATTTCTTAGTTAAGTCCTCAAAGATGCCTTAAAGGGAAATCAGTCATTTCCATCCACACCACACATCCATACACTGATGATGTTACAGGATAATCGTCAGACAGAAACGAGGCTGGCATTTCACGCCATCGGCAAGGCGGGTTGATTGAGAATCGAACCAGCGACCCACGGATTGCAGGGGGAACTCTGACCGCAGTCGAACCAAATACAATTTTAATAAAAATTCCTTTAAAATTGCAGCAACTTAACGATGCAAGACCAACAAAAGCACATCTTGAACAGGTAGGGAATCTAGTTTTATAAAACAAACCCTTTTGCTTCCTTTTAGGATTGTCTAAAAGTGGTAAACTTTAAGTACCTTTCTTACGAAGTCTTTTCCTTCCTGGCAGCATTTTGGAAACAAACAGTCCAACTTTCAGTCAAACATTAGACCAGTTCGATCTTCACAGTACAAATCTGGACAGAAGTGGCTTTGAGTGATGGAGTTCCCACCTGGTTCTGGTTCCTCAGCAGATGGATCCTGAGCTTTTTGCCCCGATGGCTGCGGGCCACTGGGCTCTTCTGCTGGCTGCTCCGATGCTGGATCAGCATCCACTCCGGTTTCCTCCGCCACTCGAAGAAAGATCTGAAAATCAGCACAATTATTGTGTAAAAATGGAAGTAATGGTGGTACAATACACTCAAAAAAAAAAAAAAACTAAAGCTCGATGTATTTTTGTTCTAGTTTCCTTAATATTGATTTAAAAAGTTCTAGTTTGTCTGGCAGATTCTTTTCACTGCTAATAAGACATTTCCCTATGTTATAGGTGAAATCATTTGCAACTGGGACAAGTAGTTTTTCATCTACATTAAGGAATTTTTACTTAAAACAAGATTCTACATCTTGAAATAAGAGAAAATTAACTTTACAAGTAACTTTTTCTCAAGTGTATTAAAATATTTGCACTAAAAGCTGGACTTAGTGCAGTGTAATCTCTCCTGTTACAGGCCCAAGTTTAAAGCACTGTTCTGACATAAATCATAATTAACATATTTTTAACATCAGGGAAATAATGTAAGACAGCTGCATGACACCAGGTGGCGCTAAAACCCACACAGCAGCTTTTTAAAACACACCAGAGAGCCATGGAGTGTGTCTAACTCATTCAGAATAAACCTACTAAGCTCATTAAGACCACAGCCGCTCCATAAATATCCAGCTTTCATGATAAGACGCTGCTGTGCTTGCTCTCACACACACGCACACACACACCAAGTGAAGTCAGAGGGCGACTCTTCATAGACACACAAGCTGCACTGCTACGTTACGGTGCAACTCTGCTTCTTCTCCTGCCGTTTTGTTGCAACATGGCAGCTTTACTGGTTGCATTCAAACTCAGCTTCCTCTTTGTTAAATACTTTTGAAAACTGAATCATCTATAAATAATCTAGGGCTGCAACTAGCAATTATTTTAGTAATCGATTAATGTATCAATTATTCTGATATTTAATCAGATAAAAAATATTGTCTCATTTTGCAGATTTTACATTCACCTACTTAAGCCTTTTCTATGCAGCATTAGAAATACATTAAGAGTTGGACATAAATAATTAAATTCCTTTTTTAGAAACCCCCAAAAAATTAACATTTAATGCCTGAAGTGTAGCAACATAACATTTCTTTGGTGAATTTTTAAAAAATGCCACTTGTGGAGTTAGATGACATAGAAGTCGGATTAAATGCGATACGACCGCTCAGACTGCAGACGCTTCGAAAATAATCTGATGCATTTGCAATTTAGTCCCACAAATGATAAGATAATACTTTATTGATCCCCAAAGGTGGTGGAATTTTGTTTGTCGCAGCACAGCACACAACAAAACTTAAAAATAAATAAATGAAGTAAAAATAATAATAATAAGTAACAACTAGCAGTGATAGTCCATTAAATATTAAGTGGCTGAAATTTGATTTTTTTGGGTGAAAAAAAATGTATTTGGTTTCGCTCAGAATGCCAGGAAAAAGTCATACAAGTCACGTATGGACAGAAATATCCGAGTTTGGTTGTGAAGGTATCCTGAGTTTCATAGTAACCGGTCATTTTTCATGACCCACCTCCTCCAGCGTGCTGTCTGACAGGCCGTAGCTGCTGACGCCCAGCTCTGGAAGCCGCTCGTCCAGTTTGGAGAGGAAGAGGCCCAGACTGCCGTCCTTGGCGGCTGCTTGCGGCAGGTTGATCACGGCTTCTCTTCTAGACTCCTCCACTAACCTGGCGCCAGGAATATGCTGCTGCACCAGCGCCAGCAGAGCTGCCATGTCTGCCAGAAAGATGATTAGTCTGACAAGAAACTGGTTCTCATATGAATAAAACATTAACAACAATTCTGGGTCACTCTGGACGTCAGTGGGCCGGTTAGTACTGGGTAGCTGCAGATTTCTGAAAACCAAGTTAAGACCTTTTTTTAAACCTCCTTGAATAAAATTTCAGACCGAAAAACCATAAATATAAGAGATGTTTGGGGAACTTGCTGCATAGCAGAAACTGAACCAGGCTTTGTGTTTTTCACCCTATTTATGCCTTAACCCCATAGAGCAGGGGTCCCCAAACTTTTTCCTGTGAGGGCCACATAACTTTTCCCTTCTCTGGTGGGGGGCCGGAGTCAGTTTGTAACAGAAAAAGTGTGACAATTGCAGGAGTGCCTAAATGTAAAAATGTATTGTTTTCTAGAAAGCACAATCAAATAACCCTCTCTGGGTTCTTCACAGAAAAAATGCAGGAAATAACAGTATTTATGAATTAAATACCAGTATATGAAAAAAAATCTAAATGTTCTAAGGTATTGTTCAGGGGCCAGACCAAATGTGGAGGCGGGCCGGATCAGGCCCGCGGGCCGTAGTTTGGGGACCACTGCCATAGAGCCTGGATTAAAAGCTATCTTCTACGTAGCCTCAGATATGACGCAGCACAAGACAGACAGTGGCGAAAACAAATGTCATCTGCACTTACCCATAAAGAAGGTAAAAATTTTAATCTAGGTAGCTAAATTATATTAGCAGCTAGCTCCTGTTACACTGTAAAAACACAATATCTTACCAATCATTTTTAGTCTAGTTTTTATGCAAATCTCTTATTAAGCCTGAAATGAGACAAGATATAGATAGATAATTCCTTCACACTGATGAAAAGTCTTTGTTCCACTAGCAAATTATTTCACTTATAGGAAAAATGGGATTATATGGGAAATAATTTGCCAGTGGAACTAGAACTTCATCAATATGAAGGAATTTTTGGTAACACTTTATTTGAAGGGGTGTGCATAAGAGTGTCATAAACTTGACATAAAACCTGTAATGAACATGAAGGAGTCTTCATGAGTGAGTGTCATTCGCTAAATAATGACGCTGCAAAGTTGGCTCCTTTAATTGACTTTTATTGCAAGTTTTAATGGAACTTTGCACTAAAAGTGTCATTTTTTACCAAATGACACTTCAGGACAACAGTCGTAATCGTTCATAAAGACTCCTTCATGTTCATGACAGATGTTATGTCATGTTTATGACAGTTCAATGTCAGTCTGATGCACATCCCTTTAAATAAAATGTTATTGAATTTCTACTTAACTACATAACAGGCTTATGCATCTCATTTAAAAGTTACTTGTAAGTTAGTTTTGTCTTATTTCAAGTTTGGGTGGTTCAGACTGTCAGACCTAAGATATTTGGTCAAATAAATAAAAAATACAAAAAGACTTTGTGTTTTTGCAGTGTAACCTTGACAGAAAAGTCCGTCAAGAAAAGCAAATACATTAAATAGTCCTCCCATGACAAAATTTAAGACTCGGGATCAATGTATTAAAGGCCAACTTACGATCTTTCAATGAATTTAATATAATTTAATGCCTTATTTCAGACAGACACATTTAAGTCATTTTAAGGAAGTTCAGACATCCTTGAATACTCACAGGAACTGGTGTCCTCACTTCCCAGTCCGGTGTCTTCACTCAGTGACGACTCGCTGTCCTGAAACATGAAGCCGAGTTAGAACCCGTCCTTAAAAACACGCCCACAGACCCAATTTCAGATTACAAGCAAACCTTTACTAAAGGAGGTAGCTTGTTGGTGCTAGTGCTGGCACTGGTGCAGATACTGGAATAACTGGGAGTGCTGGTGCTTAGCTCCTCCCTCTTCACCAAGGTCAGGTAGTAACCAGATCCCAGCTTGGATTTGAGGAAGAGCGGCGATCCGCTGCAGCAGAGTTTCCCCTTGGAGATGATGGCGATGCGGTCACCAAGCAGCTCCGCCTCATCCATGTAGTGAGTGGACAGAATGATGGTTCGATCTGACGGTTTGAAAAAGAAACAAACATGACTAATGTTCACATGTTCATGCCATTTCTGTCAGTTTATTCATGTTTAGTTAATTAAATTGTGTTTTACAACTTATCTGCTCATTGTTAGCGAATGGTTTCAGCTTAGGACTGGACAAGATGAGTGAAAAATAAAATCAGTAATTTTTTTGTAACGGATCAGATTTACAATTTCAATAAGATTTTATTTGTCTTGTTCTCTTTTCTGGAAAAAAAAAAATCTGTATTTTCAAAAAGTGGCTTTAATTTCAATCCCTCTCTTTTGAGCTGAACTTCAGCTGTTAAAATGCGTCTTCATCTGTTCTCGCCTCTCATTACTGGTGACAGTCACTGGTACCTTTGCGATATTTGAGCAGCAGATCCCAGATCCCTCTGCGGGAGTACGGGTCGACGCCAGCTGTGGGCTCATCCAGGACGACCACTTTGGAGCCGCCAACAAAGGCGATTGCCACAGAAAGCTTCCTCTGCATTCCACCTGAGACAAACACAAAACAATTCCCTCTTTTACAAAGAAAAACAAACAAATCTAACTCATATAAGTGCAGGCTTGATTCATTTTTAGATTCTGGAGTTGAAGTCGGTGACGCTACCAGAGAGGTTTTTGGTCTGATCATGACGCTTGTGCAAGAGGCCGACGTCCTCCAACAGAGCGCTCATTTCAGCCATCACCTGTTCTTCAGGCAAACCCTTCAGGCAGCCATAAAACCACACATGCTCCTCCACTGTCAGCCTGAGCGACAAACAGAGGGAGGGAAAAGCTAAGCTGAAATTAAATTCATTTCTACTTGAAGTTTCAGTTGAACCTTTCCTAACTTTTTTTTTTTTTACAACCCATGAATAAGGTCAAGTTTTAGAAATGGTTCAATACATTTTACAAATCTGACAGAAAAAGCTTGAAGTCTTTAACACAGTATCTTTTTTTTTTTACATCTGAATTCAACATTTGTCGCAAGAAACAAAAAGCAGCCTACACTTTAGGTATATTAAAAAAGGAAACTATAAGAACCGTTTGTGGCTTTAAATGAGTTTTATACAAACCTAGGAAAAAGACTGCAAAGGCTGCAGATTCCTGGTTTAGATGTTATCAACACTATTTACATTTGTAAATGTGATCCGAACATTAATAGGTACTGCATTAATCACTTTAGAAGCAACTTAAAAACATTTAAATTGACATTTAGTTTGAGAAAAATGTGGTAGAAAGACTTGTTTAACAGATTTGAGTGCATTTAGGACAAAAACCAACTATTTATACTGACAGCTTAGCATCAGATGTTTTTAAGCGATATATTGATAATGGCATAATAATGCAAGTTCACCCTCTCAAAGATCAATAAACTTTAATTTTGTAAAGAACATTCTAAACTGGAAGAAAAAATATATAAATAAATAAATTAATGTCAAACAACAAAATGGAGATAATAAAAAAACACACACACACAACTCTGTAAATAAAACGAATTAGCAAATCTCTGTAACCAAAACAGCTCTTAAAAATATTTATCATTAATTAATTAGTGACAAGCTAATTGACATGGTGTTTTTGCTAAACCAATAAACCTTCAAGAATATCCAAGTCTGCTATTTATTATCACCCAACTTTATGCACTCAAATACGTTTTTAGCCTTTAGAAGCGTATAAAACCTGCCTATAATGCCTATTTAATCTTTAAATTTTTTATCCTTACATGTCAAAGAGGACGTTGTGCTGCGGACAAACTCCCAGCGTCTTCCGGATGATGTCCATGTCGTAGCGGATGTCCATGCCCTTCACGTACACGGTCCCAGAGGTGGGAGGGAACAGCCCAGTCAGGACGGATCTGACAAACAGAATAAATGTCCAGACAATAAATTAAATCATAATCTCTGCTGTTAGACACAATAAGTCTAAAACAAAAGCTTGCTCTGATCATCCAATTCACTACTTTCAGGTCATTCTGGAGTAAATTTCACAGAAGAAATAAGTTTCAGCCTCACATGGTGGTGGTTTTGCCGGCTCCGTTGTGGCCAAGGAAGGAGGTGATCTGCCCCTCGAAAAACTTCAGATTTAGATGGTTGACAGCAATCTTCCCTCCCTTCTTGTAGATTTTTACCAAATTTCTGATGTTCACGCCAAGATTCAATTTGTTGGGTTCTGCTTCAATGTGATCTGAACACAGATATAGACATCCTCAGGGTTGCAGCAAATTTAAAGATGGCATTTTATGTTTCCTTCAACAAGACAAAATAAATCTATGTTCATTTTTTGCACAATCACTCTTATATAATGTGATTTTAGCTTCATCTTCTTTCAGAACGAACTGTTTTTAGGGTCTCTGTCACTTTAAATCCAAATATTTCTGGAAAGCAGAAGTAGACCCTCCTGCACAGCCAACAAGAATGCAGAAAGTTGTTTCTGAATTTTAAGTCAACAACAAAACATTTGTCTTTTCCAGCAGCTGTAAAACCAGCTGGCCAAATGTGTAGGAGCTGATTGGGTTGCTAGGTAACCGTGAGGGGCTTGGCTGGGGTTGCTAGGTAACGGGGCTGAGCACAGAATTCTAGCTGCCATGGTCAAGACAGCTAAAATTTAAAACCCAGTTTAACTCTCACAGGTTCAATTTAAAACTAAAGAGGTTTAGAGGCAAACAAAGCTGTTGAAACAAACCTTTAAGTTTTTAATCAAGTGTTTATTTATTTAGTCATTGGTTCAGTCACAAACCTGATAACCAAACTGATTAATGCTTGGTAAAAACTTGAGTTGTAAACATAAATCAATTAATTTCTCTTATTTTACAGAAATGCACATAATGCCGTAGGAAACCGTTTTTGTACGTTTCTTTTTCTCCCATATCAATTTTCAGCCTTTTCAATATCATTGAAAACTAGACTAAGAACAAATAAAGATGGAAACAACAGTTATATTTTCACAGGAGAAAAAAATAAACTAAAATGAAAACTCAAAATTAAATTTAGCCATCTTGTTTTCCCAGGCCTTACTGCTTAACTGGCTTACACTCTCAGCCTGTTACCACAATTTACTTAATGGGCTTAAGCTTAGAAAACCGCCAGTGCAGTCTTATAAATCACAGAGCTGCAAAGCTACAGCTGTGTTTCTCTTGACATTTTAAATTTCACTTCCCTTTCAGAAGCGCAGCCGCTTCTTGTACCTTCATCCTGATGGGTGGGAGCCGGAGGGATCGGCATGCCTGCTTCTAAAGGAATCCCACCCCAGTAGTTGAGCTGAAAGATGAAGTACCAAGGCCTGGGGATGCCATACTGACCTGAGAATACATTCACACACATGTGTCTTCACACCAAAACGATAATACTGGGTAGTTTTTGTTTAATTATTGCAACAATATTCTTAACTATGACACAAACAGTAGTGATCTCTTTAATGCTGGGGTGTTAAAAGTGTGGCTCCTGACCACAACTCAAAAATATTAGCAATATGCAAAACGCCTACTATAAATACATAAATGTGTCCTACCAGGAAACACTGCTTCAATGTACCAGGCTGCAATGGCGTAGATGAAGGCGTCTACGTAAAGCATGGATATGGAGGTGGTGAAGCTGTACGAGTCTCCTTCCACAGGGCTGGTCCGCAGGTTGAACCACTGGATCCCCACGCCTTGCTCCTCGTACTGAGAGAAATACTCACAGCCAAAACCAAAGGCCACAGGAGACAGGAAACTCTGACAGAAACAAGGAAACACATGCTGTTAATAAAGTATTCACAAGCTTTTAACTTTAACGTTTTAAATACACAAACATCATTATTGATTCTTTATACTCCAGTTAACAATTAAATGATTGACGATTATTTAAATAATCACGCTTAATCGTTTTAACCCTATGCAGGAGATTTCCGTCCACTTTTCTTTCTTCAATTTCACAATCATTAAATACTTTATGCACGTTAATCTCTCAATAAAACACATTTAAGTTTGCGACTTTGTTCAATAAGAATCACTAGTTTTTAAGTTCAATAAGGGCAGAATTTGTTCAAAATCAGGCAGATTTAAGTAATCAAATAAAATTAAAAAAAAGTAAATATTGAACTTTAGAAGCAGACTCACAGCTAAGACCCTGTGTGTGGTGGTGAGGTGATCTCTCCAGGCGACACACAGCACATAGGGCAGGTAGAGACTGAAGTAGATGAGCCCTCCACAGGCAGCAGCCAGGTTGGCTTTGGAGAAAAAGGTGCTGATGAGGAAACACTGCATGATGGTGGCTGTGGCAAACGCCGTGAGGAAAAAAAAGACCACAGTCGGGTCGCTGTAAGGCAAAATATCCCCCCACTACAAAAGGAGAGAGAAGGGTTTTAGCAGTCACCGCACAGCAACATACTGATGGGAGCAGAAAAGTTGCCAAACCTTAAGGAGGCCAATGAGCAGCACAGCAGAAATCAGGAAGGGGACGACGCTGCTGATGAACCAGCTGAGCCACAGCGTTCCTGTGCTGAGACCCATAATCCTCATGGTTTCCTTCAGCCGGGCCTCCTTCTCATACACCACGCCTTTAATGATCATGGCCACCGAGTAGATCCACGCCAGCGTCATGAAGAGAGGCAGGGAGCGGTTCAGCACTCGAAGGAAGCTGAATGAAAAACGTCAAATGCAGTTACTCCTGCTACGAAGGAGGAAGAAGGAAAACATAAGTTTTCTGATTTCTTTCTTTTTGGAGAAAAGAAATATGTGTGGATAAATTCCCTCTGCTCAAAACTCTGTAAACAAAACTACATGCATGTTAATACTAATGACTTTTATATTTTTATTACATTTTTGGGGCCCTGGTGAATGTCTAACAGCTTTACTCACACATCGTCCACATAACAGGGATATGGCATCTGCTGGACGTAGATGCCGGTGGTCTGTTTAACTCCCGTTAGGACATAACTCACAGCTCTCTCTACCAGGTCCTGAATGTAGACAAAACCGCCCCAAATGTAGCGCATGTCGTCGAACGGGTCGGCAGCTGGACCCGGATCCCAAAACCTGGAAAAAAATAAATAAATTTTTTAAAACCAAATCAGATTTTTCTTTTTCTTCAAACAAACCATAATGCTGAGTAAAAACTGCTCTGATCCTTGACGCATTTATTGTTTTTGACCAACTACAAAAATGTTCTACAGCGTTTCTGCATGTTTCACCAACTTGAATTTCAGACTTTTTAAGACATTTATGAATTAAATGTAAGACCTGTATCACAACTGCATATTTTATATAGTAGTAGTGCCAAGTATTTTTGAACAGAATGAATGTGGCATCGTAAAGGTTGGCAACAGAGGTACAAAGATCGTCCAGCAAACTGGCGATACATTTACACTTACCCTGATAGATGCAAAAGGCTAGCTAGCTAGCCGCTAGTTAGCGGTATCCTCCATTGCCTTTAGTTACAGAATGCAATGAAGATGTCTGCATGTGACTCAAATGTTTGCCTGACAGAAAAGTCACACCAGTAAAATAAATTACATAGAATTTGTTTGATTAAATCGTCTTGGCACCATAAAATGTAAGACCTGTTATTTAAACCTCACTTACTTTTTACTTTCTAATGAACTTAAAACATTTTAAGACCTTAAATTTAGATATGTAACAGGGTTTCATTTTTAAAATATTATCAATTTGAAATTTGTCACAAAAAAAATTCTTTGAATTTATTTTTTAAGTTGTTTCTTCAGACATTTATTGGTGTTTTAAGTTCTGTTGTGCTGCTCTTGGCAGTTGGTGGTTACCATAGTAACCGGTAACTGATAGCTCCTCCCCCTTTTTTCTGTTGCCGTCGGTAACTGTGGTACATCTTAGGACCAGCTCTGTGTTTTCTTTAAAGGTATTATATTTTAACATATAATTATAATTCCTTATTATTTCAACAGGGAAAAAAAAATAACATCCCAACTCAGAAGCATAAAAGGCTTAAATGTACGAAGAACCCTCAGCACCTGTCTTTAATCTTATTGGTCTTGGTCACATCATCGATGTCCATTCGAATCTTGTAGGTGACGTGGGGCGGGAGCTGCGACGAGGACGTGTTGGGCAGCAGGAAAACCACACCTGCCCAAAACTGCCTGTCCTCCAGCAGCTCCAGAGCTCTGTCGATCAGCTGACCCTCCGAGTCCAGACCCTCCAGCTTGTCCAAACTGAAACACTGACAAGAAAACGCACAGGAAACAGCAAAGATACTATTTAATATCTTCACAATATTCAATTATGTATATATATATGTACATATATGTTTCTTGAAATATCAGATGTGATTCAAAACTTTTGTATTGTGTTGATCAACAATGTGGAAACCTTGGAGACTTGTGAAAGCGTGCCGACGGTGTTTCCAATGTTGTTGTAGACGTCCAGCCAGGTCGGCGGCGCTCCAGGTTTCCTCGGCGTGTCCGGCGACGGCGTGGACAGGAAACGAACAATCCGCGACGCCGTCCACGTTGTGTTTTCCAAACGCATGTTCACCAAGACTGCAATTTCTGGACGGCTCAGCAAATTCTGTTGCAAACACAAAAGAAGCTGGTTTAAACAAAGACTTTCCAGCATAAAATGCGTCGTTACACTCTAATCCCTCATGCTGCATATCAACAGAGGACAAATCCAACCTTCAGCAGCTGAATCTCCACACTGGTCTCCATGTAGTTCTTGATTTCTGGTCCCACCTCCATCCAGGCATCATTCAGATCCTGAAGAATCTGGAGGTCTTCAAATGTTTTGTTCACCTACAGAAAGTCGGGTCAAAGATGAATGAAAGGTTTATTTTCCTAAACAACAATAACGACTTGTGCAACAGACAAGAGTTTGGTACCTCTTTCATGACTTGTCGAACTACAGGAGTGTCCGGTGTGTACAGCAGCTTTCCGATGAACAGAGGTTTAATTCCTCGCCACACGATGCGAGAAAGAGGATTCGACTCCAGGGTTTGAATCAAACTTTTGCAAAAAGGTGCTAAAGAAGTAAAATAAAATAAAAAATAGGAGAAACTTTAACCAAGCAAAATGGCACTACTAGAACGAGATCACTGGCTAAAAAAAACAAACAAAAAAACACAACATAATAAATGCAGGAAGTCTTACAAATAGATTTGGTTTTTCTTTGTGGCTTAAAATAAAAAAAAGGCCTGTTAGGTGGTAAAAACTTTCAAACAAAAAGAAATTTGAAGGGTAAGAAGATGGATGCATCTGTGATCTTCACCTCGCGAATACTAATCAGCAAAGGTTTCCATTTAAGAATAAAGGCACTGAAAACCCTGATCAGAAAAGCGTCTTACTTGTGTTGTTGTCGGTGTCCAGCACCACGTCCTCCGTGTCGTTTCTGCCTAAGAACGACCTGATGTTGTTGTCTTCATACCAGTTGAGCGACGGGATGCGTTCACCGCCACCTTTGGGATGGCCGCACATGATCCTTGAAAAAGCTCTGAAGCTTTCTCTGGGCAGAGCTGTGCGGTTTTCAGGAGACAGAAGACTAAGAGCCGCGTTCATTTCTGCAAAACTGGAAAGGGAGGACAACTGAGGGAAGGAATAATGAAAGGCAGAAGGGGAAAAGAAGTCACAGGAAACGTCAATTTAAGAAAGCAGTGATAAATATGAACAAATTATCGATACACCAAAATAAAAATGTTCTCACATCGTCTATGAGGACAGCGAGCTCCTGGGAAACCGAGCTGATGGCCTGACTGACGATCCTGAGCTCATCGGCGCTGCCAATTAGACGGTCTCTCTGTCAAACATTTAAAAAAGTTTTAATTAAGTTTTGGAAGATGAGCTGAGGGAATTCATCACAAAAATATATCTTTCATATTTTAAATTTCCACTTTTATATCTCTTCTTTCAGCTCACTCAATACACAGTGTAATAAAACACATTTTATTACACTGTGTAATAATCACTCAGATCATCAAGTAAATCCTAATAGGAGAGAAAGATCACCTCATTAAAGTCAAAATTTTAAATGATAATTTGACTCTTTAAAGCTCCAGTATGTAACTTTTATATAAAACAACACTTTATTGGGGGCAAAATAAATCATAGCTGAACATAGACAACAACACCAGTAGCCTCCAAGCTGCTTGTTAACAAGCTTAAGG
The DNA here is from genome assembly GCF_001443285.1 of Poecilia latipinna. NCBI lineage: Eukaryota > Metazoa > Chordata > Actinopteri > Cyprinodontiformes > Poeciliidae > Poecilia > Poecilia latipinna. The sequence goes on along the minus strand of NW_015114706.1, from coordinate 28,177 downwards.
TGCTGTATTGATATTAGCTAGCTAGTCATTTTTTAGCTAACTTTACCTGCATCCAACAGCTTTACTCAACAGTCTGTTAGTTTGGGGGAAAAACTGTGAAAGTTTCACAGATTATCTGTCTCATACTATACTATCAAGACATGGTGGCAGTTTTAACAAATACGGAAAAAACTACCTTTTTTAAATAAAAGTTACACACTGCAGATTTAAGATTAAATTGGTGAACTGGGGTTCTAAAGCAGGATAAAAATCTAAAGCCCACCTGCAAATCTAGAAAAACAAATTTAGGATTTGAGAGGAAGTCTGAACTTTAATCCATCCGATTGAGATGTGACTTTACACACGGCGTTGATCCTGGGAATGAGGTCAATTAAACGATTTCACAGAGCGCCAACATTCCTCCACAGCAATAAAACACAAAATTAAAGTAATTGCTAACACCTGATGGAGGCCATTAGAGCCATAAGTAGCATGACCAGTCACAAGCTTTAGAGGGGAGTTAGTTTTTCACCATGTTGGTCTGGAGCGATTTTTCCTCAATAAATAAAAAAAAGCATAATTTAAAAGCTGCATTTTGTTTTCCACAGACTTAAATCTCACTCACTGTGAGGAACTTGGTCATGTCAAGCTGAGAGAGGAAGAGGCGCTCAGCGTCACGCAGGACACCAGCAGGAAGCGCACAAAGCTCGTTCTGAAGAGCCGCCATGTTGGCGGCTCCTCCGTCCACAGACAGCAGCTCTCCCAGCAGGGTTGCATTGCACACCAAGACTTTCAGCGGCATCTGGACTCCAGTCAGCAAAGCCTGGTAAGGAGAAAACTTTGGTTGGTTGAGTTGATTTTAACATGTTGAGCTATGAGGATGTGGAGAAAATGTCTGCACATGACTCAATATGCTCTAAAATGCAGATATGGCTCAAAAATGCAACATTTTTCATATCATCTTTTCTTACAAATGATAAAAAAATATTTTCAAAAGATTTCCTTTATTTCAATCATTTCTTGATCTAAATAAACAACTACACTGATTCCTGTGATAATGTTCCTTTTACTAGCAAATCACACCGAAATCAAAGAGATTATTGGATATTATTTCACTATTAAATAATTGTACCAAACTTATTCCTATCCGTTATAAGAGGCAGAGGCCGGTTGTTATGAATGGATGGGCAAATATGTTTACTCAAAGGACATTTAAAGAACTGCGTACAATTAAATTAAGCAAAAATACCCAGGCAGAGATTTGAAACTTGGGTCATAAAGGGTTAATTGACACTTGGCATGTGAAAATCTTAGTCTAGAAATCTTTACTCTTAATTCAGAAGATGTTTCGTTCAACCAAGTCAGGCAATCAGGACAAAATCAGCAGTTAACAATAGAGCAAAAACAATTGCATTTTCTCAATTCAAATCCAAATTACAAGGTTTATGAGTAGATTTTGGTAAAAAAGAGTTAAACCTGAAAATTAAGGCGAGCGTTCATCAGCTGGTCCACAGCTGAAGATGACAGGTTTCCGTTGTTCAGGAGAAAACTGGAGAACGTCTCACTGGGTATCAGGTATTCTTTAACAGGGCGACCTACAGGCAGCACAAACCATCAGAACTGAAATTCACCAGAAATATAAAAACACAGAACAGAAGAAACTCAAGCTTTCTGCAGGAAGGTTAACACACAAACTAACATTCTTGTTATGTTTTACACTCACTGGCAGACAATCAAGGAGTAAATAATGCGGTTTTAGGGAATTAAGTGTGCACCAAATGGGAATCTGAAAGCAGGTTTTCATTTAGTGGGAATAATCTGGTTCAATACAGACTGAAAAGAAAGAAACCATGTCGGGTTGGGAGAAATAGCAGCTATTGTTCCTCACATAGAAGCAGTGCAAGCTTCACCCCAGCTAGTCATTCAAAATTAATGAGGAGCTTCAGCTCTAGACTGAATAAATGACACCATTTCCTTTTAAGTTGAGCTATTTATCCAAGATAACATTACAAGAATTACAGCAATAAATCTAGTTACTTTAAGGGTTTTTAAAAGTCATGTTTGTGGTTCAAATAAATAATTTCAGCTCCTCTAGAAAAAAAAACACTCAGACAAGTTTAAGGAATTAAATTACTGTCAAACAAAAGAGCAAAACCTGCTTTCATTCACCTCATTTTGTTTCACAGGAAAACTCCGGTAACTTAATCTGACCACGACCGGGAGAAGCCAAACATTATACACTGAAGCTCTTTCATGAAAGCAGACGTAAAACAATCTGCTTTTCATTCATCACCAGTTCACACCAATCACAAAGTGAAGCTGGGATAAGAGTATCTGTACAGTCCTTACAATCTGGAGTTTTTACCAAAAAAAGGGTGAAGTAGAGGAATAAAAGGGAGCTAAAGAAGCTAAAACTGGTGTGTGGTTTGAGGCTAAATTAAAGGGATACTTCACTGTTTTAATGAATCAAATATATTTAAGCAAACAATGCCAAGCAGCTGTTTTTCAGGGGGATTTTTTTGGAAAAGGTGACTAGTTTTCAAGTATATAAAATGTCACAAGTACTTGGCAGCGATCCAAATCTTTCCCCCAGGAGCCGGACACTTCCCATCAGGTCCTGAAAACTGGAGAAGCTCCGATTTCCACTGTAGGACAAAACCGTCTGAGCATCCACAAAAAGACGAGACAGTCTGCAGGAGAACAAGGAGAGAAAACTTAACTTGGACAGAAGCTTGCTTTACTTTGAGCTGCAAACATCGATATTTTTTAAGCTGTCGACGTAGATTTCTCGGATGCAACCAGCTGCAGTTACAAGAAATAAAGATATTTTCTTCACTTCACTATTTCTTCTCAAGACAATTTTCACAAGAAGTCTGTCATTAAATACTTAGAGGAAGGGATGAAAGAAATGGTAAAAAAAAAAAAATCAATGTTCTTTTACATAATATCCTCATCTGCATACAATAAAGGTAAATAATCCACATGTCCATTTCTGCACAATAAGTGGCATTTAAGTCCTGTGGCATTTTAATCCACAGGACTAAGAACAAGAACAACGGTCCAGTTAACTGCATCATTGCCTCTGAGTCATTTAAGAAGCTAAAATACAGCAGCAATGGACACAAAGTGCCATGATTTCCCACTTCAAACCATGTTTTGTGTTTTATAATCTGTTATCAAAGATCAGAACTTCTTTGTCGTCTGTGTTTATGTTACGATCTACCAGGACAGCCTGCTGTCTGTTCCAAAAATCACAAAAACAAAACTAGATAACAATGAGCTATATTTAAAAAAAAAAAAACTCTTCTGTGCCAAATATAAACTCTGACTTCCTCTGTTCCACCTACATGGAGTTGTCGAAGTTTCCCACTTGGCCCGGCGTTTCCCCCGGCGTTGGGCTGTGGAAGCAGGGGTTGTTGATGTTGCAGACGATGCTCTGAATCCAGGGAACGGTGCCGACTGACGGCAACGCTTTGTTTGGGAAGTGACCTGCAAGAAATTCAAAGAGAAACAAACGCTCAGGACGCACAGATTAGCAAATATATTGACAGACTGTCGTGAAAAACGAACAAGGAGTAAAAATATTAACACATCAAGATCGCGTCACGTGAAAAACAAAAATGTTATATTATATTTTTGAAGTTAGAAAAAGGCAAAAACAAAAATAAAAACATTTTGCAACAATTATTTTTACATTGATTTTATATGACACTAGTATGTAATTATGAAGACAAAGGAAAAGGATGCAAAAGAAAATCTAAAAATTTGCTTTAAGGAAGTCTTTGAGGATTTGTCTTTACTTGTTTTGCATATTTAGGAACTAAAATGTTGGTTATTTTTTCAGGACTGGATCAAAAAAACATGGACTGTTTTTTTGATCCATGTGTTATGCATATCCATGTGTTAGCATATGCATGCTAACACATGGATATGCTTGACCTGAACTACTGTAGCTCTGGCTGGATTTTGCCCTGATCTTTTGCAACTTCAAACAGGTTTTCTTCCCATTTCCCTTTATTATTTATCCTATTAACTGTGTATATGCCAAAGAGTTCAGTTTTAGTCTCACCTGACCAGAAGTTTTCTGCATCCCCCTGCAGAGCTTACAGACAAAAGAACCTCTTATTGTTTTCCTTCAACACTGACTGTCCTCTTTCATTAAGGAAAATTTAAATCCTAACAAAATGAGTAGTTGCAAGAGTCATATTTTTAAATTTGCCTAAATGAATTTATAGAGACGGCTTGTTGATTGTGCAGTGTTTTCTCATGTGAAACTCCTCATGTGAGCAACCTAATTCTTCTGAGAAAACTTGTCACAGAAGGTCATTAACTCTGCAGGACTGGAAAGCAGACAGGTGCATGGCACAAGCACCACTCTGAGTGAGTTAATCTTGATTAGCTTGCTGGCAGAAGGCCATTTTTCAAACCTTTGAGAGTGAGAGAGAAAACACCTGTACAACAACAAATCACTTACATTGGCCTTGTTTGTAAGGAGGGTGTGAATGACGAACAGAGATGAGGATGACAAAGAGGAAGAGAGGCCAGAGGAGCTCGATCAACAGCTGGATCTGCGGGGAATTTGGAAAGGATCATCAATACAACAAACATTTACCGTATTTTTCGGGCTATAGCCCGGTGCGGCTTTTCTGTGGTTTCTTCTTCAGCCACCAGGGGGCTCTTTAGCAGGAGGTGAATCATTGGAACTCAAAATTGGAAACCAAAGAAGAAAGGGCTAATTTTTATTTAGAGCAAGCACATGCTAGCAGCAGGCTACGACGGAGAAATGTTTTCAGACTCATACCCCCTCATCATGGAAACCACACAAAGAAGTTCATATGATGCCGCTTTTAAGTTGAAGGCTATCGATCAGATCAATAGCCGCTGCATGTGAGCTCGCCGTGAGCGGCGGAGATACCAGCAGCTTATAGCCCGGTGCAGCTTATATATGTACTTTTACAATTAAAAAACAAACAAACCGAACTGTAGGTGTGGCTTATAGTGAGGTGAGCTCTATAGTCCAGTAATATTGATAATTTACCAGAAACAAGAGCTTGTTATGAGCAACTAGAAATGCACTGAGAAACCAACCAGTATCAGCATCAGTGCGTTCTGAACTTGAACTAGTGCAATCAGTGAAAAAGTGATTTTTTTATTTTCGATTTTTTAGAATGAAGTAAAAAAGAAAACTTCCTTCAAGAATTAACTTAGTTCTGCAGGTTCAGCTGTAAATACTAACCTGTACCTAAACATATGGTCAGTGAACATTTTGTTATTTATTGTTAATAAAGTGAAATCAAAATTGACTAAAATTAATTTTGGAGGTCATACCCCAAATTAATATATCTTTGCATACGCATTAGAGTAATGGTTTTAAATATCTACTTTAAAATGTATCCCAATTTAAAAACTTACCTGCAAAATCAACACACTTTAATATTAAAATATAAAAATGTAATAACCTTATTCCGCCTGCGGTACGTGACATTTTTCCAGAGGAGAAGGTAGAGCTGCCTGAAAAACCCCATTGCTTCCAGCTGTTACTGTGCCATGATGTTCTCCTGCAAAAAACAAAAAACAAAGACTGATTACAAAATGGGTCAAACTCAACAGAGGTCCAAGTTTCTAAGTTCCTTTCTGCATCCTTGGTGCACAAAGGACTGTTATCACAGATCCTTCCTCCCAGCATTTAGACTACAAACATCACTGCTACCAACCAACTCAACAAGTGTTCACATTCCTGTTGATATTTGTAGTTTTCGCATTTCAAATAACATTCCAGTCATTATTTGCAAACATTTTACGTCAGGTAAACAAGCCTGACTCAAATAACTACTGCCATGCAAAGGACCTTCTTACTGCTTTGAGAAGCTGAACCACTTCAACTGCGAGTCATCTTGATAAAAGGTGTGGGTGTTATTCCTCTTATTTTGTAAATTTGCCCTTACTGTACAGTTTCCTATTCAAGTTTTTATATATCTTTTACTTTTGTGTGAATATGCATGTTGTTACACCAGAAGTCCCCCACTGTGAGAAAATTACAGCCAATTCTATTCAATTGCATTATGAATTTTGCTAAATTTATTTTTTTATTTTAATAATTCTCTGTATTGCTTTCTTTTCGCACGATTTGCCATGTACTTTTTGACTGTGTATTCTGGGAGAGTAAAGGTTGCGTTTCATGCCCGCTGAGATCTGCTCGGCCCTGACAATCCCCTGCTTGATCCTGAAATCCTCCTGATCCAAACAGCTTACCTTTCTCACCTGAAGATGCTCACTTTCACCCTACTATTCTTTTCTTCTCTGACCTTTACAGAGGTAAAAGTCATAGGAGACATAAATCGCAGGTGGAGCGTTTCTGTCAGCCTATCAAGTCATGCTCAAACTAATTTCCCTTGCAAATCAACCACAAAGGATGCACATCCATTCACCAGCAGCAGCAGAAGAAGTTAATAATAATAATTAATTTTATTTATAAGCACCTTTCTCAACACTCAATGACACATCAAAATACATCAAATCAATTAAAATATACAACCGTAAAATAATAAAACCTTTAAAGAAAAAGAGCAGGCGGACATGGAGGGGAGGTTTGTTTAAATTTTAAACTTTGTCAATTACATTCATTCGTAATGCCTTTTACATTTTATTTAACCTTCATTTTGCCAGGATAAAAACCCATCGAGATTAAAAACCAATTTTTTAAGTCCTGGCCAAGAGGCAACAAAAGTACAACTGAAAATATTAAACGTGATATTAAACGATGTATAAAGCGTAACCCTTAACACTAATAATAATGGATCAATATTGAATTAATGTCAACTGATTAAACAATCCATCCCCATGACAACATATAGATAGTCTCATTCTCAGATTAATCTATTTAAACCAATCCACATTTAAAATAAACCTGAACAATAAACGCTATTTATTCTGTAATTAAATCATTTCCCGGGTTAAACTGTAAAATGGTAAGTAGGCAATAAAAATAATTACCTTGGTAAATGAGAAACTCGGAAGCAAAACACTAAATTCCTGATTGGGTAACGCTAGCTTCCTCTTCTTAGCATCTCATAGTGATGCTATTTTGTGGTTTACAGTCTCATTCCGAAAGCGGTTTAAAAAGTCAAAACGGCACGAATTGTCCTCCGAGGAGTAAATCTGAAGTCAAAATGACCTTTCTGGAAATATATGATCAAGTCATAACTCCTGCACCGGTGTCAAACACACAGACAGCCTCACCGGGTAGCTTGACATTGACTTCCTAATGTTTCTGTCATCAGGTGGAAGCTACTTAGTCCCGCCCACCGGCAAAGCTGATTGGACAAAGTTCGTTCCGGGGTGCGGTAGTTGAAGCCGGTTCAAAATCTGATTGGTGAATGTCGTGTTTTCGTAATAAAAGGAAAATTGAGCAGCCAATCAGTCCCACGAAGTAGTTTCATTATAAATATGTTAGGTAATCAGAGTTTATAATAATAATAATAATAATAAAATAATAAAATAATAATAATTCGTTTTATTTCTAGGATATGGACACCGTAATAAAAACAAGCATTTAAAATAATTTATAGTTTCCGGTTGTGCAAAATATGCTCAAGTAAGAGTAGCACCACTTCAACATATTTTAACTCAAGTAAATGTAAAAACTTACAAATTATTCAAGAGCAAAATAGTAATCGGCAAGAAGACTACTTAAATACTGAGAAACATCTGATATTTTCAAAATAAATTATGTCATCAGACACAATGACAAGGTTATGTGCAAATTCTGATATTTTATGAAACACTAATACAAATTATACAAATAAACCAATTTCAAAATAAATTCAGGCTGTGGGAAGACTTTGTTTTTTTGTTTTTTTTTTAATAATGGACTTCCAGTGACAATATACACCATTTACCGTGTTGGGAATGTCAGAAACTCAGCCTCAAAGAGGTAGGCTAGATAAAATATCACAAAATGGTCAACAGACCCAAACAGGTGAAAATCTGTCTGCAGGGCTGGTGGCTGCAGACCTCCAAAGTTCATGTGGCTTTTAGATAATCTCAGGTACAGAGTGTACAGAGCTTAGAGGGATTCGTTTGTATTGCCAGTGTCCTCTGCCTCTGTCTGGTTTAACCCAAACTAATGAACTAGTTTCGGTTAGTAGCTGCCATAATGGTACTTCTTTTGATTGCACTTTTCCAAATGGGACTGTAATTGCCTGAAGCTGGATTCTTCCTCTTAGCTCCACTGAAATGATCCGTTACTGCTACAGAAGACAGACACAGACAGTTCCACCAAAACTATGTACAAAGAATGGCCCACTATAATCAGAGCAAATACTACAGACCAGGCCATCTTGTCCAACATCAGTGTGTGACCTCCAAAATGAGGTTTTTTTTTTTTTATAAATAAATTGTTCAAAAACAAATGACCTACTTTTGTAGTATAAGTGCATCAAGCTCAAAGACATAGAAAAAGTTTTCAACTCTTTATTTGTTCATGCATTAACAGGCTCTCAATACATTAGATGAAGATATATTACTGAACATTTTATTGAGCATCCATACCAGCATAAAAACATACAAATATATCCATATCTATGAAATAAGGCAGTAATCTTAAATTATGCACATCTCTACCAGGCCAGTAAGACACTGCATGTGAACGTGTGTTGATATGCATAAAAACATGATGAATAGGAAGTCACTTTGAAACAGTCAGACCTCTTATCTTTATTCAGTGAGGTCACTTCAAGTATGTTTATAAACAGACTCACTCTGAAAGCATGATTCTCACCATCATCCAATGTGATGAATTTTAATTTTAAAAAGACTGCTTACTCTTTCTAAAAATTATAATTAAAAAAAAAAAAACAATCAGGCCTCTAAATCTTACATTTTAAATAATGCTCTCACATTAAACTATTTAAGATGACTAGTTTGTGGTATACCGGCATTTGTGCGCTACAAATTGCATAATATTTTCTGAGTTTGGCAGTAGCTTATGAAGCTTGGATGCTGTACAGCGACTACATCAATGCAAAGCAGGAAAAATGCTTAAAGAAACACTGGCTGCTCTTGTCCTGTCAGGAGTCGATACGTCGAGGCGGGCATCGTCTTCAAGTGAATCTGTGAACGAATGAGAAAATTCACCAAATTTTGACAATATCTACCAGATCAACATCTATTAATTCAGACTTTAATAGCTGCTTATGTGACCATATTAATAGTTACTGACCTCTCCAATCGCATTCGTCAGGATCTGGATGATTTTGTCGTGGGGAGTTGCAACAACACTCTGCCCATTGATTTCAATGATGCGGTGCCCGACGCGGATTCCTCCTCTTTCTGCAATACCGCCTCTCATCAGACTGCAGATCTGGAAAAATTTGAGAAAACTTCAGGTTTTCATACAAAGAAAGGAATCAGTCAATACTTTATTCGTTCCCAACTGCTTGGACAGTCAGAATTGACATACGATGCCGTCCTCGACGCTGAAGCCAAGCTGGAACTTGGGATCTGGTCTCTTTATAATCGCCATGGTGACTGGAGGACAGTGGACGATGCTGAGCTTTACATACTTTTGGTTTTTAAGGTCCTGATTGAGAAATAGACAAATAAAAATGAAATGATGTTAAATCTCATCCAAGTGCTCAATAATCTTCACAAAGCAAAAAAATAAATACTGAATAATGAAAAATAAAACACCTATGTAAAAAAGCAACAAGTTTGTAAAATAAAACTAAACATAAAAATGCATACATTTAGTAGGAGTAGTGATGGACTCTGACCTGAACCTTCAGAGCCACATTAAGACAGTCACAAATTCAGCCTTCTATCACCTGAAGAACATCTCTAGGATTAGAGGACTGATGTCTCAACGCGATCTAGAGAAACTCATCCATGCATTTATCTTTAGCCGCATTGATTATTGCA
>NW_015114706.1:0-14928 GCF_001443285.1 Poecilia latipinna | reverse complement strand
CCTACACTGGCTCCCTGTAGCTCAGAGAATAGACTTTAAAATACTGTTGTTAGTTTGTAAATCACTGAACGGTTTAGCACCACAATACATTAAAGATCTGTTATTGCTGTACCAACCGTCTAGACCCCTCAGATCTTCCGGTTCTGGTCTGCTCTGCATCCCCAGAACCAGAACCAAACGAGGAGAAGCAGCATTCAGTTTCTATGCACCACAGATTTGGAACAAACTTCCAGAAAACTGTAAAACAGCTGAAACACTGGGTGCCTTTAAATCTCAACTTAAAACCCACCAGTTTAGAGTTGCTTATGGCTAAATTAGGGTTAGAGTGCGGGTTTTGATGTCTTCGATGTTTTTAATGTTTTTATCTTTACTTTTCATAATGTCACATACTGTTTTTATTTTTTTTCTTTATGTAAAGCACCTTGAATGCCTTGCTGCTGAAAAGTGCTATACATATAAAATTTGATTGATTGATTGATTGATTGATTGATTGATTGATTGATTGATTGATTATATCTGGAAGTCACAAAGAGTATCGTTTTAAATTAGGGATGCATAATATTAGAAAATCTTGAGACAACGATGATTTTGGTAAATTTGCAGTGTATTATAAGCCTGGCGGGCCACCAGGCTTTACTTGCAACCCACCAGGCTAAACATTGTTTATTTTAATTTTTTGTAATTTTTGCCTTTTCTAACACTTCATAGTTGGTGTTTGGGTTTTGCTAACATCTTCCAATAACACATTTACAATTACCTAGTCATATTTTCAAATTTCCTGTCAACTTTGAACATTTTTTAACTCAAAACCACGACTGCTAGATGCCTATGATAGCGTCTTTACCACCGGAGTTAGAAACCACTAAATTTAAAGACTTTTGTTTGTGTTGAGAAGCTATGTGATTAAAAAAAAGATAATTAAACTACAGAGAGTTTGAACATGTTTTCCTTGGATGAGCGGAAACTCCTGGTAACAGATATTATTTGGTTAGTCAGTGTTATCTTTAACTTGAACAACATGTTTTTAGGATGACCAATAAAAGTTTCCCAGCTTTGGAAACAGTAGAGTCACTGAAACAAAATGATCCCATCACAGTCTGTACTAATAACATTCAATGTAGCACAGATTACTGGAGATGTTCAAACCATGAGGGTACTCACAAAAATACTTCATGAAAAAAAAAAATATTTTTTTTTATTAACAATAATGCAAAAGTGAATTTGTTTCTTCAAATATGCTTTCTGTTTCTTCAAAGCCAAGTTTAATGAATAGATCTGTTTTAGTGTAAAAGTAAGTGAATTTTGGGGGATTCTATTTACCTTTTGTTTTAAAAGAAAACAAAAAACATGTTAACATTTAAAAAATACTTGTATCTACATTTTTCCATTTGAAGAATATTTTATTTTGTCAGTAAAAATCTTGTTCTATGGGTGAGTGCAGCACAAAATCACCAATAAAACTCCTGGTTTGTTTTGTTAAAGTATTTATAACTATCTGTTCAATCTAATCCAAGGTGCTAAGTTTCTATCTTACATGACCTTTGAAGCAGCGATACAAAATAATCTACATGTTTGGGGAAAATTACAACTTTGTACATTGATTTGTGCTTAGAAAACTTTCTTAATGCACAATATATTTAAATAAATGTAAATTTTACTAATTTTTAAAAAATTTTATTATTAAACCTGTGGTTCTAAGATCGGGTCTGATTTAAATGCCAAACTCATAGTATTTGCAGTAATTGAAGGTAACAAAGCACAAATTGTGATTTAAGGACTTAATTTATTACAAAAATAACTGGCTTGACTCTACAACTCCCAGTGTAACAGATTTTAAGACAAAAGAAAAAATCTCTCTACCACAGTGTCCAATTACAAAACAAACATAGCACTGCTCTGTGGAAGATACAGACACTAAATCCCAACTTGATAGATGTTTTGTAATCAGATATCCAGAAAATTGTTATTAGTAGTACAGATTTTAGCCGTATTAATGTTTTACAAACGTACACACTTAAACCAACTATCAAATGAAGAATATTGCATCACAGCGCCATCTAGAGCACAATGGAGACAATGACAGATATACCTCTTCATTATCTTGGCCTCTACTCAGCTGTTAAAGTTGTAAGCAGAAACAAAGACACTCCATCTCACAATACTGTTAGCATGCAAAGCACAAATTAACAACACTTTGACTATATTAACCAAAACATATTGCACTTCAAACAGATTTTAGCCGTATTAATGTTTTACAAATGTACACACTTAAACCAACTATCAAATGAAGAATATTGCATCACAGCGCCATCTAGAGCACAATGGAGACAATGACAGATATAAAAAAAGCCAGAAATATTTTTGTTTCTCACTCAGTGTTATATAATAAAGTCAAATTATTAGTTTTAGTATCATAACAAGCTTGAGGCCTTTTTCTCTTCTTACCCGGAGGATGTTCTGGCAGGTGGTGATGGGCAGACCCACCAGGCTGGTGCCGTTGACGGACATGATGCGGTCACCGATGCTGAGTTCCCCGCAGCGTTCAGCTGGACCACCATGGAGGAGGTTGGCCACCATCACCGTGGGCAGGATGGACCCCCAACCCGACTCCACCACGGCCAGACCCAGGATCTCCCCGGCAGCCTTAGTGATCCCAATCTGGACCACAAACACACACAGACTTCATAAACAACCAAAAGGATTTGCTCCACAGCTGCAGGAGTGTTGGAAAGAGCAGGAGCTTCTTAAAGAGACAGAGCCCAATTTCAAGACTTCAAATCGTAAGGTCAAATTGTATACATCATGTTTGATATATATAACATTTTTATAACTATTGAAAATAACACAGTTACTTGATTGTGATATAAAATGGCTCTATGTGCCTGGAAAATGCATACCACCACTCCTTTAACAGAAATAAAAGCCGAAAAACATCAGTCTGTGTCTATTAAGCTCTATAATTCTTAACATTCTAACTCAATGAATGGGTTTATGAATAAAACACCAGAAGTTTCAATCATTCGCTTACATCTCGAAGGTTCTGAGAGTCTGAGAAGTGGGCCAAGTCTCCATTGTAAAGCTCCTGACTCTCCAGGTAGTTACTGTATTCGCCAGGTTTCAGATCGCTGGCCTTGATGCCGTTAGCCTGTAGAAACTGCTGGTAAGCCACTCCAAATGCCTGTCCGATGGCCTGAGCGATGACCTGAGCCTGTAAGGAGACACGATAAGGACGAGGCAAACGAGGTTCAATATTTACACATGCAAGCAGACTGGGGCTGCAACTAATATCAACTAATCAGGTAAAATAAATGGTCACATTCTGCAGATTTTTCATTTAACCTCTTAATTTTACACAATATTAGAAATATGTTTTAAAAAATTCAATTCAATTTTTAAATAAGAAAGAAAACGTTTTATTGCCTAAAATAAAAACATGGCCGTCCTCTAGTGAATACCTGATCATTTGAAGCAAAGGATGAATCTGCAGCTAAATAAATACTTCAACATGTGAAAAGTTTGACCCTTTCTTATTGACTTAACATCAGCACAGTGCACTCATAATCTGCTTATTTTTTTTGATTAACAGATTAATAACTGAATAGCAAAACATGTTTAAAAAGATTTTGTTTTAGAACATTTTAACCTAATGAAGTTAAAACTATGACATTTGATGAGTGCTGGGTAGAAAACATTTATAGACAATTGTTATTTTTTGTCTAAATTATATATTTTGGCTTAATAATTGCTCTGAATATGCTGTTCTTCCAGCAACTGAACTTTTCTTAAAACGATTAATCATTTAGTAAACAATTAATCATTTAGTAAAAGATTAATCAATTACTAAATTAGTTGGTGATTATTTCAATTATTGATTAATTGTGGTTAATTGTTTCAGCTCTAAAGAAAAAAGTTAAATTGGAAAAGTAAAAAAAATACATTTTACTTTCATATAGGCCTGTCACGATAACAAATTTTGCTGGACGATTAATTGTCTAAAGAAATTATTGCGATAAACGATAATATTGTTTCAAGACCTTTTGACACTGATTTAATGGAAATACATGCGATTTCCTGATATTTATTTTCAAAATAACACATAACATTGGAACTGATAAACTAAATAAACAAAACAACCAAAAATAAAACTAAAACGGATTCTCAGTCTCCATTAACAAAAAATGTACTTGAATAAAAACTAAACAACATAAAGCCAAAGTGGAAATAAATACTGCATTCAACCAAAAGAGTGCAGATTATGAAGTCTGTATTGCCCTTCAGTAATCTCTAGATTTAAATAGAGAAAAAAGGCACATCCGACTTCCTAATGCAATAGTTCACACTACACCATTTTTTGCCCCTATTTTCCCCTTATGACAATCTTAGATCGTTGGCCGATCTGACCGATCACCCTGCAGTGTGTGGTGGGTTACGGTAGATCGTGGTGGCCGCTCCGATCTAAATCGGGGTTTTCCCCGACTGGGAGCATAAAGCTGAATGTGACAGGTAGCCAATCAGAAAGCGCGGATTCTCCTCCATGCTTTCTGAGGGGAAATTAGGAGGGGAATCCCGAACAGCTGAAACAGCGCAACCCGAAGTCCAGCGGACATCGGAGATGATATGTGGAAAATTAATATTTATTCAACATTATGTGCGAAGACTATAGAAATGACAAGGAGAGGAGTTGGAGCCAAATCGCTACCGCAGTTCATAAACCCGGTAACTTTTCAGCTGTTCTTCGTTAACGTGACATAAATAGGTTAAAATGATTTTCATTCAGTCAGGACTTTACGCTGACTCTAGCCACATGCATCACAGGTAGATTCTAGTAAAGCATTGATTAATGCCTGGTTTTAAAATTAGTTAACTGGACTTGTAGCCATTATTTTGTGCCCATGTGGTTGGACACCACACGGCACGACAAACCCGATCGAACCGTTATACCGTAGATTTCTGTAAGGTTTTGAAAATGGGCCGACAACTTGTATAATGTGTGCTGGACATTAGACTAAGGAAATGAGAAAGGGGGTGTCAGTAGAGAGCGCTGGAGCTGAGCCTTTTTTCATTCAGTGTCATCAACAGAAAGAAAAAAGGCAGGAAGAGACGATAAAGCCGATAATTAAAATGAGATCGATAGGTTTAATTATCGTCCGATTAATTGATTTATCATTTATCACGACAGGCCTACTTTCATATAAAAAATACAGTAGAGAAAATATTTTTCCACCTTAGAACTGAAGCAAATAAAATAAGTTCTTTACTCTGAGAGGATTTGTCATCATTAGAGACACTGCAGTATGAGAAGAAGGGGAAACAAATGTCAGAAATTGTTTTTCTGGGGTCTTAAATTTCCCACAGCTAGTTAATTGCTCAAATAAATTAAATGTTGCCATTTATGGGAAAATGGGACAAGTGCCAGACCATTTGATTCTCAGGGGAACTCGCTGGCTGAAACCAGGCCAGACTAAAGCTGAAAAAACCAGAACATCTGAGACTTTTACAGCTTCACTGTGCAGAGAAGGAGACACTGGAATATTAGATCGTCCTGACTGCCTGTTTACCCTGTGCTGCTAACAACTTACAGCAACTGGATTCCAGGATTCAAAACAATAATAATGTAAACTTTTAAACATTAAACAGACTCACATCCTCCGAGGAGAAAACATGGCAAATCATTAGGCACTTCTTTTGAGGCTGCGATGAAGAGGAAGCAACATCCGCGTCCTGCCCTTTATGTTTCCTTCGCGCCATTAGGACGACAATGTCACCAATGTCTGCTATGTAGGAAATCATCTGCAAAGAGTGATCCATCATGGCTTCCTAAAAGGAAGCGAGACATGAGGAAGCTTGACATTATTAAATTATTTCAACAAGTCTCATCCTGAAACTTAAAATTTTGATGACTTCCCTTATATGGGGCAATTTTTCTGCCATAAGTCAAGAGCACATTTTCAGTTTGAAAGCAGGACTTCATGTCTTTCTTCTCAAAACTTGTAATACTTGTGCTCAAAACTTCTGCTCTCTTTCAAATACTCACTGTGATTTCTCAAACCTTTTTCCCTGCTCGGAGCAAATCTCCACTTGCAAATCTCTCTGCTCGCTTGCAAATCATTTTCTGCTTGCTTGGAACAAAGAAGTACCGTTGCCTGGCAACGTCTGAGCCAATAGAATGAAAGTGTTATACTGGGTGCGTTTGTTTCCTTCTAGTGGGTGTGCCTGTGTGGCTACTGTTGATTGTAGCAACCTGCGCCACCCACTGGATGTAGGGAGAAACATCGAGACCTCAGCTTTCTGCTCCATGTTACACTAAGCATACGCCAGCAGTGTGCTACTGATTTTAGGCAGGAGTTTGTTCATCCAACCAAAGAAAATGGATCCACAGAACCAGCCATGCTTGGACTTAGTCACAACACAATATCTCTCTATCTATCTATCTTAGTTAATCAATTTTATCTAATCTATTTAATTTATCGATTAAGTGGATGGTGCAGGTTGCTACAGTCGATAGTAGCCACACAGGCACACCCACTAAAAGGAAACAAACACACCCAGTATAACACTTTCATTCTATTGGCTGAGAGGTTGCCAGACGCCTGTACTTTTTTTGTTTCGTTTGTGAGCAGAAAGAGACAAGTTTTGAGCATATGGAGAAAGGTTTGAGAAACCCCAGTGAATATTTGAAAGACAGCATAAGTTTTGAGAATGAAAGACGTGAAGTCCTGCTTTCAGACTGAATATGTGTGCTCTTGAATTATGGCAGAAAAATTCCCCCATACGCTTACGATTCAGTTTGTCTGTAAGCAATAATCATCATAACAGACAATAAGAAACATTTGAAATATATCACTCTCAGTAATAAATGTATAGAAGATAAGTTTAACTTTTTAAATTGAATTAGTTCAATAAATTTGCTTATTTGAATTCAATAAGCTACACCTTTCTAGAGGAGTGGAAACAGAAAGGAAAGCATAAATACTTGTTCTGATAAACTTTCAGCACCTGTGTGTCAGCTGTAAGCACTTTGATTCGTTTCGTGGAGATGAACAGATCCACTTCGGTCATCGGCTGGGACTCTCCCTCTGGAGCCTACAGTCAAACCCAGCAGCATCAGAACTGGACTGGTTACCACTGGAAACCCATTCATTTCTACAGGCCACACTGAAGTGCTGTCCTTCTGAATCTAATATGTATTCACCTTGATCCTGTCAACGGCCTCCTGAGCCTGGGTCATGCGAGCGTTTGTGGAGGGGTTCCTGTCTGATTTGAGCTGAGTGGAGCCCAGATACTTGGCTCCAAAGATAACGCCGTCCAGCAGGTCTTCAGGGTCACAAGGACCAGGCACTGAAACAGCGATCATATCAGGAAAGAACAAAAACTCAGCCTAAGAGGTCATGAAGATCTCATTAAAAGGGGAATAAAGGAAAACTAACTCACCATCTTTATATGACGGGTGGTCGTCAGCGCTCTTTGAAAAGCAAATTGAAGACTCAATTAATACATTTATGTCATACATGTGAGAGAAGATGAAATTAAAATCAAACTGTGAAGCCAAAACCAATAGAAAGAATTTTAAAAATGAAAAATGAGTAAATTATATTCATTTGTCTGTTGTTTTTAGACGTAAAAATATTGATTGAAATGGTTGGAAATGGAGTTGATAATTAGATATGAACATGTTTCATGAAGAAATTTGGGATTCTGACAATACTGGATGGCGAAACATAAATTTGACCTGAGACTATTATTACTCCACCTCAGAAATGAACATCCCCGTCGGGTTAATGTCTTGGTTATGTTTTGGTCATTTCCACACCGACCTGTTCTCCGTCGGCACCGGCCTCATCCTCTGGCGGCTCCTCCCCGAGCTTCATCCACACGGGTTCGGGGTACTCGTCATCCGGGAGCGAAGCGACGGAGTCTTCCCTGCGTCGCTGACCGTTTGCGCTCTGCCTCCAGCATCTGCGAGGATCCTCCTGGCTGTAGGAAACGGAGAGCACGGCGTCGACGTCGCCAAAGAGAGGCAGGTGGGACGGATGGGCCGTAGAACCGATCTTCGTGCACTGCAGCAGTCCCAGCAGGTCTCGTTGGTGGCTTTCGGAGAAAAGCAGCCCTGTGGTTTCAGTGCTCTGAGTCAGCATGGAGTGACTGCACACTTCCTGTTCAGCCAGACTGGAGTAGTGATCATCACGGCGCTCTGTGTCCCTCATCTGAAGCTGGGTGAGCAAGGCGTGGATACGGCTGTGATCCTCATCACCTGGTCTCCTGTTTGAAAGCTCCGCCTCTTCTTCGCTGGCCGCTTTCTCAGAGCCTCCGAACACCTCGCGAGTCGTTTCCTCTGCAGCTGGAACATCTGCATCTTCGACTTGAACTTCTATAGCCTGACCTGACTCTGATGCATTTCCCAGAAGCACCTGCTGGTATGACTGGACCGGAGTCGACGAGTCTTCCCCAATCAGTGGAGGGGATCCTGACTCTCCGAGGCTGCTCAGATCCAGGAGGTCAGCAGAGGGAGGCAGGCCAGAGTCTTCCAGATCATGTGCAGAACCGGCTTCGCTGGAGGAGTCGGACCTCCAGTCCAGAGGAGGAGGAACAATTAGACTGTAGGTATCAAGGTCTTCTGCCTCTGGCACTGGAAGCGTACTGATTCCCTCCACTGAGGCTCCAATAACAGGGTCAAAGTCAGACAGCGGGCCATCTGCATGCGTAGATCCAGTCTGATGATCTGGGAAGCAGTCGGAGTCCATTTTGTGTCAAGGATAAGATGGCATTACCGAGCAGAATAAGTACTGCGATCACAATGCGGCAGAATCTCCTGGAAGGACTCCTATAAAGCAAAACACTTAAACCATTATAGGTGGTTATCAATAAATGACAGCATGTAAGAAAAGTACTTTTATTTCAGTAATTCAATTAAAAACTGGAAACTTATAAACGCAGAGCGATATATTTCAAGCATCTATTTTTGTTAAGGTTATGACTTACAGCAGATTATGAATGTCCTCAAAGGGCCAGTAGTGGCAGAATGTGTTTATAAAATCAATTAAACTATTAAAATATTAACTGTTTTTAGTATGATTGACAAAAAAAAACATTTGAGCACGCCGATGTTATTTTTAAGGTTCTTTTTATGTAGAACCTTTTATGTAGAACCGCTAGACACATATAAAGTGTCTAGCGGGTTACATAAAAAGCTATGGCAAGCCAGATTTGGCACCCGGGCCTTGAGTCTGAACATAACTCCAATTAGTCTGAAGACTGGGGACCTGTCTGTTGTTCACATGTAAGCATGTCATGACAGTCAAGCGCTACTATCTTCAGTGAGAAGCCTCCTCTGATTCGTTGGAACAGTGACTGCTACCAGATTTCCTACCTGCACAGCATCACCTCCATAACAACTCTTTGAAGATACTAAGATGACATTTAATTTCATTTTAGGACAATTAATGTATTTTTGAACTGAGTTGAAAATGAGTAACTTTTTTTTATTGAATTAATGCAGTAAAGTATTTTACATTTTATCATTTATTAAGATGTAGCGGTATATCGTTTGTGACACAAAATAATAATTATCGATGGCGTAACTAATACCTACTACACAGCTATAGTTAGTTAAATAAACAGTAAAATGAGATGAGTTTCACTGTAAAAGCACAACAAGAAGGCTTCAAATAAACACTATGCTTCTGGGGAAATACATAATTCTTCATAAGTAAGGGAAAAACAATTTTAAAATAAACTAAAAAAATTAGAACTCCTTTTAAATCTACAACCAGCCTAACTGAAGTAGCATTATTACTAGCTAGATGCTAACTGCTCCACTTTACAGTGTTTTTCTTAGGCAGGTACTGTAATGAAAGCTAAAACAATGAACACATAAAACACCATAACTGCTATAAAAATAGTTCTTACCGGATGTCGAAAATCTTTCTCGCCTCCTTTGTGTCCAGATAGACACAACTGTCGCTGCCACGACCGATGAGTCGACGTGTTTAGGAATTTGAACCCTCTCCACAACTTCTGTGCACACTTTTTCCGTCATACTATTGACATCAGTAATTCTGACATAAGTAGCAATTTAACGGAATGCCTCACTATTACAGTTGTTTAGGAGTAAATTGGACTAACTTTTAAAGCTGCTGCTGCTGTCGAGTGACTGCTTTTATTTATTGGTCACCACTATCCTGCTGCGGCGTTCAAGTTCCCCCGTAACTTCCCAAATAATCCTTACAAATTCTGTCTCTACCCATTTCATATACGTACGTAGTTAAATTTATACAGAAAGCCATCAAGGTTTTCATTAAGTTGCATCTAACCAGCATTGGAGAATAGATATGAAGTATAATATCTCATATGAGCAATAGTTTACCTCAGATTTAAACTTTACTTACGAGCCGCATCAAATGCAACAGTGAACTACGTCAACAGCCCTGCGTCCAAGCCCCGATTAATCAAATGTCGATATTTCTATTAAGAAAGTCAAGACCTATTTTATTTTGTTTTTTATTTTTGGTGAATATAATGTTGCATACATAATTACCCTATCATTTTGGTTTGAAAAACTTTTACCACATACTCTGTACTTCTTTGAATATAAGTATCTTCCTGCTTACAATGTTGGAAAAAACATTTTCAGTTTTTTCTGTATCTACTTCTGACAGAAGTCAGCGTAAGAAAAAATCTTGATCTATTTATCTTGAAAAACTTTTAAATATCAGTCTTCTTTGGTTAGTAATCCCCAAAACACACACATAATGAAACAAAACAGAACAATAAGTGATTCTAGCTTTACTTAAAAACAATCATAAATTAATAAACATGGATTAAAGTTTGTCATAAAGACTGAGTCAAAATAACATTACATATCTGCCTGCAATGTTCTTTAATCGTTCTTCCATGCAAAACATCTATTTTTTGCAATTAACTGAACTTATAAAGACGACTCAAAGATCTGAAATGGTGTCCACATAAGCTCATTTTGCTTAATATGCATTCATCTAAATAAAACCTCCACATTGTTTGCGGTTTGTTAATGTCTGAAGCATTGTTAAAAAAGTGCTGTTAGAAATATTTCTCTGTTACATATTTCTTTCCGTTTTCCTCTTTTTCCTCATAAATTTTAATACTTGAAACAACTGACCAAATACAGATTGTGGTTTTCAATAAAAACATCCTCGTTGTTATATCATAAGTTGTCATTAATCAAATTATTGGGAAACACATTTTACCAGCAACCTGCGAGGAATCTAAAATCAACAAATAAACAGAATCGGCCTGACAACATGAAGTAGGCCAAAAGGTTTCCAAGGGCAAGACGTCATGCTTTGATCTACATAAATTAAAGAACAGAAGAGAAACAAAATTTCCGAATATACTGAAACCGTAAACTAATCTCATAATTTCAAAAACATTTCAGATAACTAGCACAGGTGTTTTATTTATTCACTTACAGAAAGTAGGAATACTGTAGCTCTAGGAGACAAGAGCAGGAGTAGAAATTAATTTAAACAGATGATCTGATCAAACCAAAAAGCCGTTCATAATCCAGTTAATTAGCATCTCCTCCTGATTGTGAAGACAACGCTGTACTGCCTGACAGCTCACTGCTGCTGGTATTCATCTGAATCAAACCTATTAGAGAGGAGGTGGAGCCCAGTAAGCCCACCAGCCAGCTGGGGAACCGTCCTGCCCACAGGAAGCCTGGCGGCATCCAGTGAACGGCGTTACTGAGGTCCGCCATGCTGCTGAGGATGGAGAGCATCTCCGCTTGCATCTGCCTGTGGAGGTCAGACCGTCTGCAGGAGAAAACAGATTTACAGAGCATTGGAAAACTGTATATTTCTAAAACAGAGTGATGTCTTACCCTGTTAGTTTGAAAGAAAAGAAACATAAATAAGACAGGATGACAAACAAAAAACTCTAGATTATATTTGTTAAATGCTTAAATAGACTGACTGAACGTTTAGCTTGCTTTAATAATAAAGCAAATGTCAATGAAATTTTAAAAAAAATGAATTTGCTAAGTAAACACCTGCTGCCTCCTTCGCCTCTCCGGTGTTTCTTCAGCTTCTTCCTGAGCAACAGCAGAACTCGAAATGATCTGGAGAAATAAAGATTTGCACTGAAACTCTCAGTTTTTGTACTTCAACTTAGCTTGTGCTTTCTTGACTGAGTTTCTTATGAAATATAATTTTTATCAGGTTTTCTGCAATGCATAGTTACAAGTTAGTTTCCAGAGACTCAGCAATGCTTATAGGCTACAGACCTAAAAGCTAAACACTTCCTGGAACTTACTCTGAAATAAAAAGTTACTTTAAAAAAGTTTCAAATTACTCTTCCTGAAAAATAAAGCAAGAGGGAGCCATGTCCTGTTCTAGTTGCTGACAAGACATGCAAAACAAAAAATCAGGAAAAGGATGATCCAAAAATATTTAAGGGAAACATTTGTTATTTTTTTGTTTTTTTTTTAAACCGGTCGAACCTGCAAGTAAAAATGGTAACTGGACTGAACTAATAGCCCTTTTCCAGTCATTTTGACCAATCAAAGCGCTTTACAGTAGAGCCAAACTCACCTACCTCACAAGTAATTATTAGGGATGCACCAATTTATCAATACCGATTTCCCTAATTTTGGGAAATCAGTGATCGGCCGATTTTTTTCATGTGAAGCTCATCTTAACCAACGATTTTATCTACCTCAGCAAAGGTATTTAAATCAACTTCTGTCTTCTTCTGCTCTGCTGTGAGAGAGGTTTGGCTAGCAGACCGGCCCACCAGATCAGGTCTATATGTTGCAGTTAACAACAATCATCTCATTGTTGGCAACTCATCAACTTTCTTCCTACATTTAGCAACATTTTAGACAAAAGAAATTGGTATCGGCCAAAATTGGAATCAGCAGGTCAGAATTTTGAATAATTCAGTAATCGGTGATCGGCCAGAAAACTGGAATCGGTGCACCCCCATTAATTATACTAGTAATACAAAACTTTGGGTAAAAATAAACACCAGCAGGCTGGAATCAAATGTATATCCTATGATTTGCAAGATACCAACTCTACCTACTGAGTCACCACCACACTGTTTGTTGTTAGAACAAACAACGAATCCTTTTTCTTCAGAAATCACATCATTTAGCTAATTTTATTAAAGTATTCCTAGTTTGTTGCTAAACATATATATATATATATATATATATATATATATATATATATATATATATATATATTATTATTATTTTTTTTTTTATTTTTTTATTTTTTTTTGCAATAAAAAAAGAAAACATATTTTTGTGGTAGTTTTGAAGTAATTTCAACAGATGCAGATAACTCAGCTGATGTGTCCCGATGTCTGAGTGCAGACGTCTCACCTGAGGATCCCCAGCAACAACGAGGTTCCCCATAGCACTGTGCTGAACAGCCACCACTTATCAGACCTCACTTTGATCAGCTCTGCATCTGCGGCCCAAGCAATATGTTCACACGGATAGTACAGCTGGTCAGCCACGTTCGTAAGCACCGATATCCAGCGGACGCCTGCATCCTCCTCCTGCAACAAGAATCTGGTCAGTATCAACAGAAGAGATGGGACTTGTGCGGACATGTAAGCAACTTTTTATTATGAATCACCGAAGCACCAAGTCCGTAGCTGTGGGAGTATGCCAGCATGGAGAGATCATCAAACAGCCTCAGCACCGTCCTGCAGTGGCTGAGCTGAGCAGAAAACAGAAGCAAACTTTTCCCAAGTCGCTGAGATGATGCATCTGCTGCTGCTTTCTGGGTAAGAGCTCCTCCCACCAGCTGAGAGCCATAACAGAACGTCCTGATCTGCAGGCAAAAGGTAAAACAAATAATAATTAATGGATGAAAGTCACAAAATCAAGATTATATTTATAAAAAATGACACAAAGTAGAAAATATTAATAGAATTTTACAACACCAGAGCTTTTTTTTTTTTTACTTTTACCTGAGTAATTTTATTTATGAACGACAGAAAACTCTTACTCTTGCTACAATTTCTTAATACTCTCCCGACTGTGTATAATTTTACTAAATGAAGAGCAAGTTTCTTTCAACCAAAAATTCACCAGACACACACACATGCAGTTTTTGTCAAAGTTTCAAAAATGTTATATTAAAAGAAACAAACGTTACCATAAGGCATTATCAAATCAAAATCCAATAAAAACGCATGGTCAGTTCAATCCGTCATATAGACTGATTTAAAGTCATAGTTTATGCTAAGATTACTGGGGTAAAATGCATTAAATTACTCATTTACATAATAAATAACTAAATTATTCCCTGCAGAAGTATCCGACCCGATGTTTTCACTACAGCCTTTGGATAAAAACAAGGTTCAGTGAAGACTCACAACTTTATCTCTTCCTCTGTATGTCTCTAGCAGTCGGACGAGAGACTCCACAGACTGCTGCATGTCCGATTACACACACAGTGCCACAGCCACACTGTGATAAATAAATACACTCTAATTTGATTTAGTTTCCGCAGATCATTTTAGCTTCTGCTGCACGCATATGACAGCCTCTGCACCTGAATGCACCAACATTCAGCTGGACTTTGAAACAGGAACTACTTCAAATAGACCAGAGCAAACGATCGTCGATTTCCAAGCGCCACTCTGGACGTAACTAAAGTTGTTAAGTGTGTAAGGCAAGATTTCTGCAACCAGATAGAGGATCAACTGTATAGTCTCTTTTAACACTCTAGATCAAATCACAGGCACGAACATTAGCAAATAGTTGGTTCAAGAGGGTTTGCAATTTGATTAGAGAAAATCATTTAGTTGACTGTTGGATGGAGGCTATATAACTTTAAATTATAATATTTATTAATAATGATCATATTTAAAATCATGAAAACTATTATAAAAATACAAACATTAAATAATCACATGTGGTATTAATAATACTAG
>NW_015114705.1:110140-111853 GCF_001443285.1 Poecilia latipinna | reverse complement strand
GGGAACAGGGCTGAAAGTTAGGTACTGTCAACATCACTGGGCAGTTTAAAATGAAGACCGAGGCGCCACAGAAATGGAAAAAGCTACTTAAAGAGAAACTGTATTTTCGACATGTCAAGGCCTCAGTGAAAGCCCTGCCACTCCACCTCCACATTCTTCAAATATAAAAAAAAATGGAGTTAGACGTTTGTGCTGGTTTGTCCAGGAAAAATGTTTTTTTTGTTTTGTTTTGTTTTTTTCTTTTTACACCAGTGTAGTTATAAAAATCTTAAAGTTTACAGAAAACAAAAGGTCAACCAGCCTCCCCAACATTACATAAATGCTAAACTTTTTGTTTCTGCTTATTAACCCACATTTTTTACCTTTTGTAGCTAAATTTTAAATTGATGCATCTTTTCACTGCTGCCTAAAATAAAGTCTTTAAGGAAAAAAGAAAGTTTCAATCAAAACACTACTAAATCCCTCAAAAAAGGAGAAAAAATATAAGACATAGATATAATGTAAAAAAAATCTACATCTGTCTGTCCTCTGCATCTATAGTTTTTAAACTGAAATGCGAGCATCAATTTTTCTGTGGCAGCACGTCAACAACATCTTCTCCACTGTAACTCTCGAGAGTGATATTGTTGAGCTCGCCTTGCTTATTCCGAACACTGGGAATGAGCAAGGCGACTTTACAGTGGTTCTAATCACAGCCTAATGGGAGCAAAGACAACCAGATAAAATAATGCATGTTGTCCTTCAGTGTGAACTTCATCAATCACACGTTTTAATTGAATCCTAATGGGATTAATCATGTACTCTCACGCCTGCGCTTGCTTTGCTTCTCTGAAGACACTCAGCTCGCCCACTTGTTTTGTATTTGTTGAAGATAATCACTGAGGCAGAGAATTGAAATCAGAGTAGAAAAAAACAATCCAAGAACTGATTTAATGAAATGTTAAAATGTTGCTAGAAATATGTCATGTCTGGTAAAATAAAAAAAAATAATAATATGAGGGTAATTAGCTTTTACATCAGCATCTATAAAAGGATACAGTACAAACAGGAAAAAAAAATCTAATTTTTGCAAACACCAAAGGGCTGCGAAGACGATGGTGTGAAGAGCCTTGGCTTGCAAAATTCTATCCAGGTTTTATTTATAGTTAACATTCAGAGGCAGAAGAACACCGATGCAGCTGCTAATGAGACGGTGAGGAAGAACAGAGAAATGCCAGATGCACACTGATGCATACCCAGCATTTAATAAAGTCTATGGGGGAGGCAAAGGTATAGGTGGGGTGGAAAGCAGGAAAAGAGAAAGCAGGACATACCCATAGGCCACACCGGCGATGGTGCACTTCTTAAACTGCATCACATTACAGGTCAGTGTTCCTGTCTTGTCAGAGAAAATGTATTTTACCTGTATGGGTAGAAAAAAAAAACGCTTGTGGGTGCACAGTGGATTCTGAAATCCACACGTAAAACTCCTTCAGTCTTCCATAAGAGAAAGACATTTAAGCCGAGTCATTTACCTGGCCTAGTTCCTCATTCAGATTGGACGTGCGGGCCATAGCCGGTGTGTTTGTGGCCTCATACAGCATGTCGGTGTCCTAAAAGGGATCAAAGGCAGCCATTAAAGCAAAAATTCAAAACCTGCTCTGACCTGAAAGGGAGAAGAAAAAAAAAAAAAAAAAAAAAAAAAAAAAAAAGTTCCCAAAACTTATTTTTGGG
>NW_015114705.1:48288-107053 GCF_001443285.1 Poecilia latipinna | reverse complement strand
ACCAAAAAGGGTTCAAAAGCGTTGGTTTAAATAAAATTTTAAAACTAGGTTTGAATTATAAGGGAAAAAAAAAAAAAAAAAAAAAAAAAAAAAAGAATAACGTTCCCAGAACTTAATTCTGGGAACGCTGGAGTTTTATTAAGAATGTGAAAACTGACTAAGTATTTGCAGGTTAGCTTAAAAAAGTGCTTCCACAGAAGGAATACTTAGTGGGTTGACCTAGTTAGGAAAATTACCATAAGAACATTTTACATCTTCAGTCATACACTTCAGATCATGTAGGATTGAAGATGCACATATTCTGAGCATTTTTTCCTCAGTGTGCATGACAAGCATACACCTGAAAATCTGTTTGCTGAGGAAAAACATTTCCACGAATGATGGTAGTCTGACAAATTCATTTCAGTTCTGTTTACCATCTGCTTGCTGATTGTACTGTGGAATTGAACCCAAAGTTGTTTTTTTAGCGATGAACAACTTAAAAGGTTTAATTTCTAAATTTCCTTTCTACAAGAAACCAAATAAAACATTAGAAAACTTGAGATGAAATGCGTTTTCAATATTTAACTGAAGAAATAGTGAGAGCCTTCAATGATTTGATTTTGTTTAGTCATGTCAACCTGCAATGTTTAACAATGAGACAAGATGAAAATGAACAGTATTGACTCACCCAGTTGATGAAAAAGGCTTGGATGAATTTGATAACCTCCAGTGTGACCAGGAGACTTATTGGTATCAGGTTGTTGAAAAGGATAATGAAGGTGAGGAAGTTGAGGCCAAAGTTGGCAGCCCCGCCATCTGTCAGGGGAAATGTTTTGGACAAAAAGCAATGAAACAGGAGAACACTCATCAGTCTTTGCTTGGTAATACGAGTTAGTCAAATCAAAATGCCAAAAGGCTACTTCCAGCTGAGGGTCAACATTCAGCCAATCCACAAAGTGCTTTTGGACCAATGTTGAGCATTAGCTGAAAGTGGCCTTTTCTTCCACCCAACCTCATCATTTTTTTTTCTCAACCGATTAGCAATCCAATTCAAAGTCCCAAAGATTTAAGCCTTGGCATCCAGCATGATCCAGGCAATGAATTCTACAAAGCACTATGCAAGAAACGATACTGGTCCCAGCAAAAAGCCCCCAAACAACTGGTAATGACCAACATGTAACCCCACTGACACGAAATATGAAAACAGGAGGGATGTGATTTACCTTTCCTCAGCTTGCAGGAGATGCAAATGTTACCTTCCTCAACCCAAGCCTTGAGCTTAGCTTTGCGATTGAGAGGGCCAGCCCTTCCCCATGACAGAATGATTTCATAAGCAAAGAAAACTACACAACACAAAGGAAGTGGCACAATGGAAAGCTACAGCTACAACACGAAAACAAGGGAATAATGCTTTGTTTTTTGAAGAAGTGAGGAGGAAGACAGACATTTCAGATGCTCTCAAGACAAAGGAGGGAGATTCAGTCCACAGCACATTCTCAACTGGCAAAAAGTGGAAAAGAGAGGGTGGATTGCATCAGTAGAAGTGTAAGTGTGATCGTCATTTCGGTTACTTCAAGTAGCAGGCTCAGTACGATAGAGAGGAATCTTGGCAATAAGTCGGTATTAGATAAAGTAATACTGGACTGAAAGTTGATAGATCAAACCAGCAATTCAGGACATGCAAAGTCAAAGTTAAAAGATGCAAAAATACTGTTGATTCCTATTTTCTTTCATAGTCATCAGAGTGTGGTTACATTAATCTAATGCAATGGTGAAAGATTTGAAGATTTATGTAAAAGTAGAAAAAGGAAATTGCATTTTCTTATTTCATTATTTTAAGTTTTTGAATATAGTTGGGGTGTCACACATTAAAATAGGGAAACATAAATAAATATTCAAATGATTCAAATCACGTTGAAAGCAAAGCTGGGCCAAATATATTTGTGCACATATCTACTATCCAACAATAGTTTGTCCTTAAAACAGAACTAACCTTTATGCTGAGTAAATGTGAAACTATTTGTCTGAAAGTGTGTGAAACTATGCAGCCGATTTTTAAATTTGCAAGGATTCAACTCGCCCTGTTTAAAAACAGCTTAAAGACCCAGACACTGCAACCAGTGTGTATGGACGCGTTTCCATTGCAGGGACCATTTCTGGGACTCTGTCCGTGTTCTGGGTCAAAATGTTCCTCAAAAATGGCCCTCATAAAGAGGAAGGGTTTTTTGTTTTGTTTTTTTTTAAAGGTGGAGCTTCGTAGTACGACGAGGACAAAGGTCACTCTTTGATTGAACATCTCCAGCAATTTATTTCAGTAATCTAATCCTCTGCCGGTTATATTTTCTGTTAACTTTGAATTTCATAACTGGAGTTGTGTATTTTTGCTTGTGAACAACAATAGCTGCCTATGCTGAAAAATCAATGTTTTACAGAGCTTACGTTAAAGCACGTTGATAAAACCCAGCAGCTTTAGTAGAAATTGCTAAGCTTTTTTCTTTTTTAGAGATTTAATTCATAAAATTAAAATATTTTTCAGTTAATACGTTCCGAGATCCAAATTAAAACGATCAAAACTCCCCAGGATTGTTGGTCTTTCTCATATCTAGAGCTTGAACAGAGCAGACTTGTTGCTGCAGTGTTCCTATGTGTCCATGGTCATTCTTCCTACAAAATCAGCAGTTAATTCGAAATCCAGTCCAACTTCATCATCAAAGCTTGGAGAGGCAGAGTGTGGTTTTACAGTATAACCACTATCAAATGATTAATGCTGATTTCCTAGTTTTTTTTACTGAATACCAGACTGAGCTGTTGCATCTCTGCCCCGCAGAGGCTAAAGGAGTTACTGCTCTGATTCGCATGAAAGGCCCAGGTTCCAGTCCCATCAGCTAAAACACACACAAAAAGAAACATAGGTAGTTTAAAAGTTTCACTAAGTAAACTTTTAGGAAGCTGTAGTGGAAACGTGATTTGAGACGTGAGGTAAAGTTCTTGTTGGAAAGCATAGTTTTTTAGCTGTTAGATAGAAAACAAACAATTGCAGCAATTTTAAGTAGTAAAATTTGTAATTGTATTTTTTTTTATTTTATTATTTTCTATTACACTTGCAACTTTAAATTATAATAAATTGAATAAGATTTTTATTATTTTTTTTTATTTTAGGGATCAAGATCTATTGATTGTATAAATTTTCTTTTGATAAATTACACCATCTTCCATGTTAACCACCCAAAGTAGAAAGAAAGGTTATGCATATTTATACTGGGAAGCTGCATCAGTTGTCACAATGCACTAACCCAATCAAATGCAATCACCAGTGTCAGCACTTTTGAACATCTCAAAGTCAAATTTAGCCATTTATTCAACCAGAATGCATAAGCTGGGGTTAGAGTCAGCACTACAGTGACTATTTTTGTCCGCATTTATGAGAGCGATGTTGATTAACTGATGGATTTATATAAAAAGTGTCAACACAATAAATGACAATCTCTGCACCTCTCTTTTATCACAGGTTGGATAATATGCACTGGACAGAGCCTCAACAGCTCCTTATGGAAGTAAAAGTATTTCAACATGGATACTTGCTTTACAACTCACACTTCCTTGACCTCTGACATACGTTCCTTTAGATGAAGGTTTTAATGTTGGTGGGGACAGTGTTAAAACCTTTTTTTTTGAGCCGACAGAAACTAAACTAACTTTATGTAGGAATAAAAGGGGACCATGTAAGTTGTAATGCAAGCTTGAATTGGCCAGAGGAACAACCTGTCCTAAAAAGGCCCATCAAGGTAGAGAGAAATGGCAGAAGTCACGATAAGCACTTTGCATACCAGGTTCAGAGCTTCATCGAGACAGACCAACAACTCATTAAAAAAAAAAAAGAAAAAACACATACAAGTACATACAGAGCTCTGCAAAAGTATTCATAACCATTGAGCATTTTAATAGTTGGTAACATAACAACCACAAACTTCACTGTGTTGTACTGAAACAAAAATAAAGCCGCATATTGATGAACTATCAATATGGGTAAAAATGTCGTGCCACTATATTTAAATTAGTTGTTTTTTTTTTCAGTACAGATTTGTAGAATGCAAGAACAATAGTTGTCCTGGGGAGAGACACTTCCACCTGAGCTTTCGATCTCCACAGCTCATCCAGGGTAATCTGGCGTCACTTGACTGCTTCTCTTCAAGTTTTCCCATCATTCACCTTTTCAGGTTAATTTTAGCTTTCAAGGAAGTTTACTCTATCTTAAAATAACTACATCAAATCAAATAATATTGAGATATATGTTGAACCATTTTTTTTGTATATATAACTGAGCAGTTAAAATTAATACATATATTTGTAAGCCATGTCTGATATCCCTTCTTCAAAACTGCACATATAATAGACCTGGGCCATTAACTGAAAATGAACCAACACCAAAATATGTAACAATGACCAACATCATTTAGCCCATTTTTGTATTTAAAAAAGATGAAAAGGACTTTTTTGTCTTTTTTGGCAGATTATGCTCTTGTCCCTTTAAGATGTTGAGCTACATGTAGAGTCTGATATGATTTTAGGCAAAATCTGCCAACCCTAACAAATAATATCTTAATAAATGGAAGATTGAGGTTGTAATGTGACAAAAAATGGGAAAGTTCAAGGAGTGTGGATACTTCTGCAGTGCACTGAACTCAGCTGCCTTCCACCAACCATCCTTCCTCTTTTATCCGTCTTGGAAAAACTCCAATGCGAGTGAGAGGGCGGCAGAGGCATTTAGAAAATGTCAGCTCTTGCCCCTTGGGTTGCAACACATTATGTTCTAGCTGCAAACACATACGCTTCCTGCCATGAAAAAAAAAAAAAAAAAACACACACAAAAAAACGGGCACAATCTCATCTGCCTTTCTCTTCTTGCAGGAAAAATTAGAGAGTAAAAGAAAAAAAAAGGTCTGAAGCTGGAAACTGCAAAGAGTTTAACGTGACAAATCAAAAAACAAGGAAGAGAAGTGAAACAGTTTGCATCAGGCACTGAAAATAACTGGAAGAAGGTATAAGAGAGCTGGAGGGGAGAAACCTATTGTTGGATCCCTGGTCTGTGCTTGTCCATGGCATGGGCCCATACAAAGTGGGACAACGATATAGGGGGCGAGGGTAGGGGGCTTCATTTGCTTAGCAAAGGCAGAGCTTCAGTAAGGGGTTAGTAAGGGAGGGTCATTCACGGATGGCCAAGGCTTTTAAATGGTTGTTACCTGGAGCTGTTAAAAAACGACAACAAAGAAAACAAAAATCAAACAGAACATTAGAAAAGAACGAAAAAGTACAGCAGCGCAGTGATATTCAACCATTTCTGTTTCAATGACATTCATCCACATCACAAACAATGTTTTTGACTGTACTTATTCCCACATTGCCACATATTTCACTTGTTGTACAAAATGTAAATTAACTAAAGCAACAGAAAAACACAACGCGTACTAGCTGTTAAGGAACTCAAAATGGCAAAAGGAAAAAAAGCCGATATGAACAAGTGAGACAAAATATGTGGAAATAAGAGGCGCAGCCGCGGCTGCCCGGATTCTTACAGTTGAGATCCATGTACCAGGCGTCGTCGCCGTACTGGTACTTCCAGATGGTTTGGCCGATGGAGCAGATGAGGGAGATGGCCAGGAGGCAGCCGAAAAGCACGAGGATCTGAAAGTTGGTTATCCGCTCCACATTGGACAGCTTCAGAGGAGGCCGGGTGGAATTCTGACCAACATTTGAGCAGATGGGAAACAAACAAACAAAAAAAATTAATAAAATAATAATAATAATAAAACTGCGGTGTCCCTTCACTACCAAGTGGGAGTAAGAACATTTGGTATATGGGTGTCTTTGTTGCAAAATATCTTCAGAAAATCAAATGCATTGAAGCTAAAACAGTAGTGGCTACTTCAATCCTTTTAACCCTTAAACAGCTACCATATCTTCTACAAATGCATCAATGCACAAGAATATTTCTCTACGGAACAAATGTTGGTCCAAACGAGAAATTCCAAAAAACGATTTTACCTGCATGAGTTTGGTGTCGTGTCCCGTATAGACAACCACTCCATGGATCCACTGTGTGTTCCTCAGCTGGGCTCCTCTCAGTAAGATCTGGTCTGGACCCAGAGGAACGGTGCTGAAGTACAAAGCACCACAACTGTTAGGGTTTTCAAACTTCACCTCCGTTTCCCTCAGAAATCATTCCCCAAACTGATAAAAAAAAAAAGAAATTAGGGCTGAAACAAATAATCGCAAATATTTGTGTCTGCAGGGACCAGTTGCTAATTCTCCCCTCACTTTAAACTTCACATAAACTTAATTTAAATGAATGTGTAATTCATTTAAATTTATGCAGATTTTTTCTCTCCACTTTGATTTTGTCATTGTGTGAGAGCCTGCAGTTAGTTAGAAAGTCAGAATCGGTCGATTCTAACTTTCCTCTCTGATCATGGCAGAGGTGGCTACAGCTGAAAAATCACCAATGTCTTTAAATTATACAAGTGACACCTTTGACAGATGTAGCAGTTTATTAAAGAGAAACACCAGTTTCGAGGGTGGCCACTATTAAAAACTTAATACCTACAGAGAAGCGTTTTATAAAAGTGCAGATTCATTATGTGTTTGACAAACAAAAGCATTGAAGTCTGTGAATTTAACAAAGTTTATTGAGAACTTCCCCTTATTAAAATACAATTTATATGATCAAAGAGAGCAGGAGAAAATTAATCAGACATAAATAAGCTGGCAAAGGCCCTACGATAATAAAGTTATATTTTGGGCAAAAGTGATTTCCTCTCCGCCCCCCTCCTCAAAATCACCTTTACCAAAAATGAACAGCGTGAATGCTGTTAAGAACATAATTTTATTTTGAAAGCAATACTAAAAAGGGTTAGCAATGTTTACTAATACGCGTTTTTACTGCAGACATTTGAAATAATTCCATCACGTCCTAAAAAGACTAAAGAGCTTCAATTTAAAAACATCCAAAAGAAAGTAATATGACTGCAGCTGGAAATTTGTATTTATTCCCCCACACCATAAAAGGCAAGACTTTCTGACAAATGAGCTCCTGAGATGGAAAGTGAGGCAGATAATCTGATATGCAGGGCTGAAACTGAGCTCACCTGTGTCCAACCAGGCGGATGTTTCCAACAAACTCATACAGGTGCCGGTTTGGGCTTTCACATTCCATCCGCCCCGACAGCCGCATCAGGTTGTCAATGTCCTTTATGTCTGCAGTCACTTGGAGACCCTGTAGTTGTGACCAAAACACAACTTTACTTCCTTCTATGCTGTAAACCTATGTGCTGCAACTAAAAACAAATAAAAAAATAGAGACTATACACCAACCTGTCTGATTTTAAGGTTTGTTTCTCCATCCAGATTAGATGTTTCAATGTAGCACATACCCTGTGGTTCACTGTTATGGAAGAAGAGGATACAGAATCTTGGAGCAGAAAAGTAACAGCAATTTGTATTCAGTGAGGTTCTGTATCAGTGTGACTTAAACGTTGATTTGCTTAGAATGTTTCCATATCAAACCGTTAACAGGAAATCAATGAGTAAAAAGCTACAGTAACAGATTAAGAGGCTACAGCAGAGAAACAGCAAGACTAAAGCGCAACAAACAAAGATGTTGAAGCCAGCAAAAACCGCCACCAATGTTTGACTGATGCTGTCTATTTAATATACAGCAAACATCTAGAGGCCAGACAACATTTTTGTTTGGGGCTGCTGTTTCCCCATGAGTTAAACTGTCTTTCCAGAGCAGCAAGAATAAAGTCCAAAAGGAACACAGAGAGGAAACATCAGAGCAGGGTGACAGGAGCAAGCAGGCATACAAAGCACAACAAACAATGCAGACAAATGGGTCTCAGACAGACTCTTGGCAAAGCGACAGCGGGTTAGCGCACGCCTGAGGTTAAATGTCGAGTTGGGTCGCTGGTTAGCAGCCCTGCTAACAGATTAACCTTCTCACACAAAAGACTTGATTTGATAAAAATGAGCAGGAGGATGTTCCAGCGATGACAAAGTGAATTAAAACTGAAGTGAAAAAGCACGAATGCGTTGCAGTAAATTAGCACAACAGAAATCCAAGATGGCTTCCAGATTTCATCTTGAAATGTGACTGCATGCAAGCTGTTCAAATAAAGCTGATACATTCAGGCTGCAATGCAATGCAAGCCATGCAAGGACATGAATACGAAAAATACATATTCACACCCAAAAGAGAGCATGATATAGAGGGAGTCTCTTTTTGAGCACTTGGTAGTGTTAGGTTTAAAGGACATTTCAATATCATAGTAAAAGAGTAAACAGTTAGTGATTTTTTTAAGTAAAATCACAATTTGAAAGTTTTTGAAAGATTTTTTTTGTACAGTGCCTTTTAAAAGTATTCAAACCACATTTTATCAAGTTACAACCACAACACAAACACCAAGTAGAGCATTATTGTACACCATTTAACAAATAAAGTGTGGAGTGAACTTGCATTTGCCCTCGATGAAGGCAGCTAAAGTTACAAATGTTGGGTTGTTTCACATTATTTTTCCATGAAAAATAGCCGGAGCTCAGTCAAATTGGATGGAGAGCTTCTCTAAAACGCTTTTCACACACTTTCAAAAATGTTCAGTTGCCTTTAGGTCTGGCTGTATCTGCTTTCTCCTAACTAAAGAACATGCTTTGATGCAAACTATTCCACTGTAGCTCTGGCTGAATATCTGCCCTCCAGGATCGTGACCCTCTGCCAATTTCAATTCACCAGCAGACTCTGATAAGTTTTCTTCCAGACATCAACAGAACTTGATTTTTTTTTTTTTTTTTTTTTTTAGCTGCAGATGCATTTTTTGCTACAAGGAATTAAATGTACACTACAGGTATGCTTCTATTGCGTTTTAGGCAATACAATATTTTTTTTTATTTAAAAAAGGAATTTAATTATGTTTATTCACAATTTTTTGTATTTTGAATATTGCATAAAAGTTCAAGTGATCAAATTAAAAACCTGCAGAATGTGTTAAATTATTGGAGTTATACTGAGATTAAATTACACACAGGTGGAAAACTGTATTTATTAGATGACTCCAGAAGGTTCTTCAATTTTGCACTAGATTATAATTGGGAGTATTGGCACTAAACACAAATGCACACCACATATTTCAGATTTTTATTTCCTTCCACAGTTTTGCACTTCTTTGCGTTTGTTTGTGATATAAAATCTCAAATTATATTCGAGGTTTATGGTTGTGATGTAGCAAAATGTGGTATGGAAGACTTTACAAAGGCAGTGCAATCAACTTAACTAACAAGTTTTCGGTGACGGGGAAAAAAAAAAGTCACAGGCCCCTTCCTTCCTGCAGAGTGGAAATAAAGTCTGATCCCAGTTGTAACAAAGCCCCACCCCCATCTCTCCCACCGCTGTTTGAGTTGGTTATATGTTGCTGGTTTGCTGACCTGGACGACAGAATGACGAGGTCAGCCGGGAGATGATCTCCATTTGCAGCTCTGACTACTTCCCCAACAGCCACCTGATATTACCAACCACACACCAGCAGGGGGCGAGACGGAGGCAGTGTGGCAGTAATTTGCACAGGAGGCCAGAAAGGATGAAGGAGAGGATAAAAAAAAAAGAGGAAGGATGGGAGAAGAAAAGAAAACATTGAAGGGGAGAGAGACAACTGGTTCAGTTTTATGGAAGAGCACGATGATCAGTCCTGTGTGATCACAGGTATGCTTCTCCATGTGTTCTCCTTTTCACAAAACCATCTAGAAAAAAAAAATGCTGAACAGTGAAACTGCTTCACCAGAGCAGGATTTTAGCTTTATATATTACAGAGGAGTCAAATTATGCTTTTAAAAGTCAAATCTAGATCAAATCCAAACAGTTTCCGAAGAGGAGAAGGAGATCAATAGGCTTATGAAGACATGATTGCTCAAATCTAGTTCAAAAATCACATTACTTACAACCCACCAAAGAAAATGATGGTCATTATCTCACACAAAAGTTTATGTATTTCTAATTGTGCATCAGATTAATCGTTGAAAATCTTGACTCAAAGGGTTAATAAACCATCACTTCTTTAACGTGAGCTGAGAGTGTCAGGAGAAAAAGGGCAACGGGAAAAGAGATTCCTAAAAAAAAAAAAAAAAAATTCTTGCATCGGGGCTGATTCCTATACCTGGATGATAAAATGACAGCATCCGCAGGAACGAAATCACTGCCATTTACTTTAATAATATCACCCACTTCAACCTGTGAAAAATAAACTGGTTACTGCTGCGTGCTGCCTATAAAACAGCACAGAAAACGTAAAATCAGCAATGGGAATAAAAATTCACAGCTGGGATGATAAAAAAAAAACAGGGAGAACATTAAACCACAGAAACATGTAATAGTAATGAGAAGACACTGATGGAGCAGCTGAAGTCGTTTTCCATTACCACTGAACCCTGCACACAGTTCATCAGGCAGTAACTAAAACAGAAACATTTATATAGTTTCTAATTAGCATTTTTACTGTAAGAAATCAGGATATGACAAGTATCTGCATGGGAACATGAGCTGAAGTAGGCAGCATTCATACAATTCTGTTCTTTCCTGATGAAAAAAAAAAACAAGGAATTATACAAATGCATTACATACAATTCTCTCCTGCACATAAAAATGACAAGAAGTGACAGGAACTTAAAATTAAAAAAAAAAATACAAGTTTGCCACTTTGGCTTCATTCAAGATGCTCTAAAGAAGAACAAACACCACAGGACAAAAATTTGGAACAGAGCATGCTTTTGTAAAATGCATGCTGAAGAGGAAAAACTCATCAATTATTTAAACTTTGGCTTTTTAGAGAATCCCAAGTCTATAACGGGATGAGACATTAGCATGGAACCAAAGGAAAGGGGCACAGATTTCCATCCAACAGGAACTAAATTTACAGCACACATGATCAACTCTACTTCCTGTAAACTTTGCACCAACTCCTACTTTGGGAAGGTTTATTTGCAATAATTTCAGCCTAATCTCAAATTGCATCGGTAGAGCTGAAGGAGGAAAAAAACAAGCCATGAACTGCTTACCATGGTTTCAAAATTAGTTCAAATGTGCTTTTAGACTATTCTTTTGTGGCATAGAGCTTAGATTGTGTTGATCCTCCCCCCTCTCTCAGTTGTTGCTGCACAGACTTTTTCAGACTGCATTTGAACCCTGAGACAACCTGGGAGCCCTCAATACAAGATGGCAGTCTCTTTACAGGTGTTATGCACATCTTTCTGCCCTTCACACAAATCTGCATACACGAGTTTCACTGCAGAGTAACAATGAGAAAGACTGCAGCATGATTACATTGAGTCTGCTGATGCTTCAGAAGAAATCCACAAATACATCATGAAATAAATCACAGCGGTATTGTCTGAAAAATGTTCAAAAACATGAGCCAAAACGTTCTTACTAAAAGCTGAGCAAAGTCGCCAAGCGGTTCTGTTTTACCTAAAGACACTCTGCCTACAGCTGGCCTGATTTTGCAACAGAAATTAAAGAACTGGATCATAAGGGGAAACCTCCACTTTGTCCTCTGGTCTCACTTTCCAAAGGCCACCCCCATATGGGCATGCTGTATAATTATTTTAGAAGGCATACTAAAGGGAATCGGAGTATAAAGGTGTCTCAACTCCTATTAGTGAAATGAGAAACGGTGACAAACTGTGGGCACATACCTTCTCCCAGTGCACAATCTCCCAGGCCCCGTTCCTTAAGACTGCGGTGATTCATGAGTTACGGTGAGGAAGTTGGAGCCAAAGACAAAAGTGGAAGTCAGAACAGGAATAAAATAGAGAAAAAGAGAATTGTTTGTAGAAAACAATACTGACACGGATGTTCTGCATACATGTAGCAAAAACAAATTCTATGGTTTTCAACAAAGCAGGAGAGTGTTTTCAGTACCTTGACATTCCTTTTTGTTGACAACATTGTCAGCTTTGTGGCGTTTCTGTAAAGAACAAACATTTACCTTGAGCACGCTTCATGTTGAGACAAAAAAATAAATGCGATTACAAAAACTGCATTCCAAATATGTTATTTTATTAAATAAATAACACATCTTCCAGTGTAAGAAGTTACTTTTTACACTGAGAGACAGAGCTGCAGATACATAAATTAGCATCATAGAGCTGAAGTGAGATTTAGACCACCACCGACAATCCAGAGTGATTTTCCCACCGAGCCTGTGTAACCTTTTCAACAGCCACATCATTCAGCATTTTATCCACCAGCATAGTGGTGGATAAAACCACTGCAGCGTTTTTCTCCTTTGTGGTCCCAATAGGGGTTCTAAATCTACAGCTTAACTTTCCTCAGTTATCCCTGCAGGGTCACCTGACAGATGGAGAAAAGTCAGGAGGGATTAAAGAGTTGATCTAAAAACTGTAGCATAATGGGTTTAACAGAAGCATTTGCATCTCAGTCGTGTTACGCTTTATGTAAAAAGAATGGATTGATTTTTCAATTTATTAAGGAGAATTTAAACATTTGCTCATTACCATGTGATTTGCTTTCTACTATGTGGTGTATTTCAGTTGTCCTGCCAACAAATTCTCCCCACCTGAGCAATATGAATCTCTGCAGCTCCTTCAGAGGCTGATTTACGTTTTTATCTCCGTCACTGTCAAGTCGAGGTGGACAGTTATGTTTTGGTAGGTAGTGAAGGTGAAGTTTATGGCAGTTGCATAAAATGTGAAAAAGTTGAAGGGGTTTGAACAGATCTGCGTGACCAGGACAAAGAGCAACACTTCTTCCCCTTGTGCCCCGCTTGTTTGCTCAACAATCACACAATCAGCTGTGATTTCTGCAGCTGATTCCAAGGGACAGCTTGTCAACCAGCATCACGCTGAGTAATAACGAGTTGCTGCACCCATCTCATTAAAATGATTACTGTGCATTAAAACTGAGCTCCTGAGAGCAACGTGTGCTCTAGTTGATTAACAAGGAGAGGACACATCCACCTACATCTCCGCTAACTACCTGTTTACAAGAAAAGAGACCTGCACCAAGGTAATCCAATTTAATCTGCAACAAATTCAGCCCCTCAAGACTGTCACTCAAAACATTTTATTAAACAGCCGCCATGAGAGCAGCGTGCGCCAATACGGGCTGTTTACCTTTTAGATGACGGGCATAATTTATCAAATCAGCAAGAAACACTTAGGAAGAAAGGACCGACTCTCTA
Organism: Poecilia latipinna; assembly: GCF_001443285.1. Classification (NCBI taxonomy): domain Eukaryota; kingdom Metazoa; phylum Chordata; class Actinopteri; order Cyprinodontiformes; family Poeciliidae; genus Poecilia; species Poecilia latipinna. Next base: position 93,833 of record NW_015114705.1, on the reverse strand, counting down.
GAGGTTTCACCAACTCAAATTTAAGGTTTTTAAAAGACCTTTTTAAGATCATTATGAATTAAATTAAGGTTTATATTATGACAGAACTGTACAAAAGAAAATTACACATTTCATAGAGCAGCAGTGCCAAGATTTTTTGCACAAATGCCCTTAACGCCATATGGGTTGGAAACTTAAGTGAGCCAGTGGCTACGGTGGCGTCCAGCCACTAATGATAGATTTACACTTTCCCATCATAGACAAAAAAAGTTAGCTAGCTAGCAAAGGTAAATTTGCAGCTAGTTAGCGGTAGCCTCAATTGCCTCAAGTCACAGACTTGAGGCAATTCAAATGTTTGTTGGCAGAAAAATCAAGCAATAGAATATGAAAGAAATAAAATTTAAGACCTGTGATTAACTTCTTTAAGGCCGACTAACATTTTAAATAAATTTAGGAAATTCTGAGGTTTTAATTTTAGAATTTAAGACTTAAGGATGCACAGAAACCTACCAGGAAGATATACGGAGAGAAGGAAGAATGAAGACACAAGGCAGGACAAAAAGAGGGAAAATGGGATACAAGGCTAGAAAAAGAAAGGATGGAAGGAAAAAAAGGGAACGATGGAACACCACAAAAAAGTAAAAATGAATGACACAAGGGAGAAAAACCAGGGACACAAGGAAGGACCGAAAGAAGGAATGGATGCATGACAAAGTATGAGCGAGGAAGACGAGGAGGACACAAACAAGGAAGGAAATAAGGACACAGAATTTAGATGATGGTACAGGGAAAAAAGTCTGAGGATGCAAATATTTTCCCATACTCCTCTTTTCTGTGCTGATAATAGCATATTAAAATCAACTTCCAGACAGCATAGGAATCCTGAACTATAGCAGGTGAATGACAGTGACATCTCCAGGTACTAAACTCTTCTTCTCTGTGACAACCTGTCTTACCTTCCACACTCAGCTGGCTAAATGAAATTATATTTAATATCCCTGCATCATGCTGTACTTTTTAATGAATGGACCTGTCTGCGGTGCATGACTTCAGTCTTTTTCTGGCTACACTGTTCCCAGAAAAAGTTTGCTTCTCCGAAGCCCATTCATCATGCCCTGTACTCGAGCTGTCAGCCCGTTTTCATTCATCCACACTATTAGGTGTGGCGCCACAGATGGACTTGCGCCTATTTTGAGGCAAGACGTGGTAGGAGAGCAGAAATACGTTTAAAGGAGCACCTACATAGGTTTGGCTGCTTTTCACTTGTCCTCATATTCACTGCTTTGGTCTCTAGGCACAGAGAAAATGAGACACACTGTATTTAAATAATGTGTGTAAGCTCACAGTGCAGCAAAAGGTGAGCCAAGTGTGGAGGTTATGCACAAGTCCTCCATCATCAGGCCTCTACAGACTTCCAACAGTCAAAAAATACGCAAAGATGAAAGCAGCATTTGCCGTGTGTTTGTTTTAGTCTTCATTTCCAGGTCACGCATGGCAATAAAATGCAACCGATGCTGTTAAAATGAAGCTACTACAAAGTCACATTATTATGTTCCCATTTGGAGACATTTAAATCTGAATGATGGCAGAACTGCTCTGAACAAACAGCCTGAGGCTGTTGCAGAAGAGTCAGCCAGCAACAAAGTAAGGCGTGTGCTGTACAGTGTGTGCATGATTCATGAAGTTAGGGGTCGATGCTGGCCTGTCAGGTCAACTCGTGAGGGACAGCGCTGTACAGAGAACAGACGTGTGTGCAGGTGACCTTCAGCGATAAAGATGGAGTCATCATCCACTCTGTTCCCATGTTTTCCACAACAGGCCAGGAGACAAAAACTGCTGCGCTGGTCCCTTCAGCACGCGATAGACGCTACAGTGTAGTATAGAGTAACTGCCCACCGGGACCTGCGCGAGGGATCGCATTGCAGTGTCACTGCAATACAGTGGAATGCAACATTCTCTCACTTTCGCCAAGATGGGCTTGAGTGGATTACACACCAACTGCAGAATGTTTGACTCTATTTTTAGTTTGACTTTAACATTATTAACCCACCCAAAGTACAAAATGACTAACACCACACCCAACAATTATCTGCTGCTCACCCGGGATTGGGTCAGGGGGCTTGAAGTCCAATAACCTTCTTTGTTCCCAGCTGGGTTTAGTTTAGTTTTATTCAAAAGATTAACAATCAAACAAACAACCAAACTCACATCAATCTAAAGCATCGTCAAGCATCTGTTCAACAGCTCAGGGCAGTCTCTTTGTTTTATTTTGTACAAACTGTCTTTGTGTGTGAGCACTGAGTATCTAGGTTAATTGAATAAATGTGTTTTTGGGTCCAGTTGGCACAGCTGGGGCCCCAGAAATGAGTGTGCATGTTTTGTGTGTGTGTGTGTTTGATGGCGCGGCTGTGTGTGTGGTGTGGTCATATCCACTATAACCTGCTTTCTGCCAACAGGCCACAGTTCACTGCTCATGATACACAGAGCTGTGGAAAAGTATTTTCCCTCCTTGCAGACTTCTTCTGCTTTTGCTTTTTTTTTAATCAAACATATTTGTTTCATATCAACTAATTTTAATAAAGTAGAAGACTGGAACACACCTACCGAATTGTGTTTATGAAAAGGGACACATGGCCTAAGATTAAACTGTAAAAAAGACTGAAGAAGCTAAAGCCCCATTCTGACTGATGTATGTCTTACCAGATCTTCAATTATTTCCTTGACCGCAGCGACCACCAGAATAAAGATCAGCGGCACCAGGGTGGTCCAGCGACCAGTGGGGGACACATCTGGGATTTGCTAAATAAAACACAATGTCACAATATTAGGTTGGATTTTAGTGATTGTCTTTTCTGAAGCTTTTAGCCTTCAAAAAACAGAATTGTATTTTGATGTGGGATCATAAATTCCCACCAGTAAAGTTGCTGTATTTTACAACTGACGCAACAGAGAATGTTTTAATGCTTCCTTTCTCGTCCCAACAGCTTCTCTTGGTTAAACTAAAAACTTACATCGCTAAACGCCATCCTTCATCTGATAAACAGTATGCACAAGAAAGAAACATTTAAAAGGACATTTTCATCAGGTCTTATAAATGTTGTGTCCATCGATTAGAAAAACAGATTTCCAAGTTTCTTAGAGGTCTGACAAGTGATTGCTTTTCTTCAGAAGGATTACCACGCAATACAAAAAGTGATACAGGTCCTTTGATAGATGAAGTAGTTTAATCCAGTACATGAAGGAATTAAAGACAAACCTGGACCAAAACACATCGACATTCAGTATGTTAGATTTAAAAAAAAAGAAACACTGTCTGTTTTACCTTCACATGGTGTAAATTTTGTAATTCTGTAAAAACATTTCATGTTAAGCACCTTTTGTTATCCAGTTACTACTTAGTCAAAAAGTACTCAGCAAGTAGTCCTACACTGCACTGATATAGCAAATTGATTAGAAAAGTATTTTTTTAGCTACAGATGCATCTTTTGTTAAAATGGTCAAGCGTACACTGAAGGAATCCTATGTTATTCCATTATAGGCAAAAATGTGTTTTTCCATTTCATTTGTAATTAATGTATTAAACCTGTTAATGTATTTCTAATATTGTGTAAAATAGTCTTAAATTAAATAAAAGTGGTAGAAAGTGTTTTTTTTTTTATCTGATTAATCATTAGAATAATCACTTGATTAATCCATTATTAAAATAATTGTTAGTTGCAGCCCCGATGCTGGGCCTTAACATGTAAACAACAGCAAACCCACAGTGATAAATCAGTATTATACCGCTGGAAAGAAACTTGGAAATTGATTTCACGTTTCGTTCATCTGCATGGCTGTTTTATTCAAGGTCGAAGTATCGACACGGCGGGAAACGAGGATTCACACTGGCTGCGTTTCAAAAGGACACTGGATGGAGTTGTTTCCTAACCGCACAGCTTTCTCTAAGTGGGACAGTCTGTCAGCTCAAATATAAAGACAGAAACTCAAGTTTGTGTGCCGTTCCCTTCTCCGTTTTCTGCCGTTTGCTGGTAAGCTCCAAACACCTGAAATTCAAATTGCAGCAGTCTCTGCACTGCAGTGTAGTACCTTAAAGCAGCTACCTGTACATATTTCATGTCATTTGATGCATGTTGAGTTAGTAGGTGTAGAATTGTGTGTGTTTTTTATCAAGTTATATAAAATACTGTGAGTACGTGTGTGGTTGTGTGTAGATATGAAATTACAGACATGACCTTCCAGGAAGTGGTGTCTAGGTCAACGGATTGAGATGTTGGGGGGGAAAAAAAGTAATTAACCAAATAGCTAAAATGTTATCTCAGTACTGACAAATGTAGCCGTTTTATTTATATTTTTGCATCACAGAAATACAAAACTACAAAATCTTACCTGCAGGAGTGCAATGAAGAGAAAGAAGGCGTTGGCTGCCCTCCTGAACTGCGAGTAGAGGAACCGAGGGAGAAAGGTGAGAACATTATATTTGGCCGTGCTGAAGAGCCGAGTCAGGCAGGACGCAACGAGGTGATGGTGGGGCACAAGATGAGACAAGAAAGGGAGAAAACAAAATAGGTTAGCTTGCAAAGTGTAATCTAAAGTGGCAACACTGCTGAAACAAGAGTCATTCAGACGAGTCTTTAATTTTAGCATTCTGTACAACTAACTCTCCAGAGTTAGTTTTACAGAAACATATATACTTGTGTCATACAATGACAAACTGCAAACACTGGTGCACTAATAATAAAGAATAATGAGAGGCTAGGAGGTGGCAGAGAGGACATAAAGGCATCCTGGCAGAGATGAGCGATGTTGCATGTGCTGCTGTGGGGTTGGTCATCATGGTGGAATATTGAAACTAGAGGAGCTTTCAGCACTCCCACAGCCGAGCCTCCAGCAGGCTGATTTACGGCCGAGTTAAAGGGGGCAGTCAGAGGAGCCACTTTAGGAGAAGATGTATATACTGCTGCAAGCCAAGCCAGTAGCAATGCTTTGCATACCCCTGCAGACAAACAAATACAAACCAAGTGTAGTGCCTCTAACTCGCAAAGGTGACCAAAAGAATGCAGTTCAACAACAATGATATAGCCATTTTAAACCTACCAGAAATACAATATATATATATTTTTACAAATAAAAATATGGAATCTGTGGCACATATTTGTGTTCCTTTGAGTCAATACTTGACAGAAACAACTTTCACTGCAACTGTAACTTTTTGGAGTATGTGTGTTAACTTAGCACACCGGAGGCTGCAAAGTTTGCCTTATCACAGGTTCTCATTTGAATTTAGGACTGGATTTGACTAGATGGTTCAAACACATGAATATTCTTTGATTAATATAATTATGTTGTAACTCTGGTTCTTTAACACATGTATTCTTTACTTTAAACTTAATGATGCACAACTATTTGTGCAACTCTAGCACCTGAAGTCCTAATAAAATATACTGATGTTTGTGGTTGTTTTAATAAAGCAAAAAAAATAAAAAATAAAAAATAAATAAATAAAAAAACAATCACATGACATACAAATATCTATGTAGTTTCTTTTTGTAAATCTGACAAGTTTTACTGAACAAAATTGAGAACGTATATGCAAATGACCCCTGATCTAAAACCTTACATGTTCTTAGACAGATATAACTGTTGCTTTGTAGCAGTCACATGAGTCATGATCATAAGAGGAAGCTCAGCATTATCAAAGTGATCAGAGTGATCAAGCAAACCAACAGGCGAAGTGAGACATGCAAATAAGTGGAAGTTTCTTTGTGAGAGTAACTTTTACACACAAGTACGGTAGTTGATGCTATGATCAGATCAGAGTTTTATTCGATCTTTAGCCTAAACCCACATGAGATCCCAGTGGGAACTAAAAGCACACAACAGTGGCTAGAAAGTTTTGATGCCAAAAAAACAAGTGGACCCATTGTTTTCATTCACTATAATTGTTGTGCTTAAAAAAGCATCTATGACTGCCTTCTTACACATTGACCTCTATATTAGAGTAATAAACTGAAGAGGGTAGTTTCAATAGCCTACTAGTTGAAATAAAAGTATAGCCGCAGTGACAAATAAAATACACATATATATTTTCCAGAACATAACAACTAGCACACACATTGCTTAGCTAGCACTGTTCTGCTAACAAAACAAAAAACTGAAGAGTCATAATTGTTATGATTAGCAGTGACAGCACACTATGCTGTTTACAGCAATGTTAAGCTGTTGGCGGTGACAAAGGTTAAATAACCTTTGCCGTTAAATAGATTAAAAAGCAAAACTCAAGACATATACTTGTGTACTTCCTTTAAAAGGCATTACTCACCTGCTTCCATAATCATCTATTATTTGAGAGTCTTCATTTTGCAACACAGTGTTGGAATTATACCAGTATTGGGAGTGAACGTTCAAGCCTGACCTAAGCAGGTCATGTACCTGGGAGGCTTACGTGCAAGAATGTTATTGGAAAGCTTCCCACAGGTCAGGGAAGCTTTCCAATAAATTCTTTGAAACAAATTAGAGTTTAATGATGCTATTTACCAAACGGCCATTTTCAGGCCGTTTGGTAAATAGCAACCTGTCCTTCAGTAAGTGTCTCTTTAGTAACAAAAAATTTGCATTTCAATGTTGGAAACATGTGGCAAGTTAGTATGAATTGCAAACTGCTACAGCAAAAGCCAAAATTAGTCATGTAGACATGATGTAGAGTAGCATAAAAATGCTGATTAATAGATTTTCAATCAATACAATGCTATTTTTGTAATTAATGAATTCCTAAAAATTGTGCAGGCCCAGTTAAAGGCATACATTTTAGCACATATGTGACCACAAAGCAACATTTCATTTAATTTCATTGCCTTCCACCTGACAGGTTATTCAATCACTGCACATTTATATAACTTATGTGATAAAAAACAAACATGTGTCACACTATTATTTACAATGGTATTCATGAGTGAAATGCATTATAGGACATACGATGTGTACAGTCGCAAAATTACCAAGACTGGTGATACCATACCTACATAAGCATAATTTATCCTTACACGGTACAGCCCCATCGCATATACAACATTCAACATTAAGCTTTGTTTGTCATTAACCTGACAGTAATGTCTTTGATATGGTGACATGGAGCTTAGCTTTATACAAAGCTCACATGAATGCTTATAAAATCAGTGAAATGCATTGCTGATTTGCTTTGGAAAGTCATGAGGATTAAAAAAAAAAAAAATTCCACTTTGGCTGGCTATTTAGTGCTTTGTGTGTTCAGATCAACTGTACCATGCGATTCACACAATAGATGGTTTAAAAAGGCCCCCCCATCTTTTCACAAGACAAACTGTCAACATCAGAGATTAATTGCCTTTTACATTAGTCTGTCAGCAGCAAGTGCAGGTGTGTAAACAATCCACAATAACATGAGCTACAGCTGCTTCACTTTGGATTTAGTCCAGGTGGAGACTGAGACCAAGATGGATTTACGTTAGTAAAATTAGTTTCACTATACTACACTGATTTGGGAACCTAAACTGTTGAAGAAATGTTAGTAAAAGTCTGACTATATAGAACATTTTTATAGCATCTGAAGGTAACGTAGTTACTTGACTGTGCTATAAAATGGCACTATGTACCTGGAGTATACGTAATACTGGCCCCCTTTAAAGCTTACAGAGAGTTCCTAATTTGAGTCTCCTTTAGTTCTTGTTTGCTTTGTTAATATGTAAATTTCTTAACCCAGCACAGTAAATAACCTAAATGACCCTCAGCATACAGACTACAAGGATTCTGATGACTAAGCTAATATAAAACAATGTAATGTAGAAATATTAAAGCACAGAATAACTGATTACAGTATCTCACCATGCCATCCTAATTAGTGCTTTCTAATCCTGATCCCTGAGGCACGCTGGCACCGGACTCCTGGAGGCTTATCTGGGCTGGAGTAAAACAGAACCTACAGCAGATGCCAGCAAGTCTCTGCAGGTAATGTTTTATACATCCAGATCCACTAAAAACACATTATCACTTCTTTAGAGTTGCCAATTAAAACAATGAAATCGGTGAGAATCTGCATAACTTGTACTGGAGAGGAGAATGATCTAAGTCAGATGGCAAAAGCCTGTGCATGTTTCCATTCAAAGTCTCCTGTTACTACACCTGTTCAACTTACAGTCATCTCTGCATGTGCATATACTGTACATATCAAGTTCCTCGTGCAGGAATGCTAGCTGACGGCATTTTCCGAACAATTCTGACCTTCAAGGCAAAAACCCTGAACTCCCTGGAGAAGAGCAACAGAGAAGAAAGGTCAGGCTGAAACATCTGCTCTAATCCATTTCTAGAGCAAACTACACTGTAACGCTACCTGTGCAGCTCATAATGTATCAGTAAAAAAGGCTCCCTATCAACTACACAAGATAACATTATGAACGTATTTATTTGCGACTGGGAAAGCCTTAATAGATGGCCATATTAGTCGTGTCCAACAAGTCAAGGCTATTTATTTCATAGTACATTTAATTCATGATTTAATGATGCACTTATTTAATTTTGTCCTGTTTTACCTTCCATAAAGTAGAAGAACAAAAACAAATAAATGAGAAACAGATGGAAATATTATTGGATTGATGGATGGAGGAACAAAGTGTGGAAATACAAAACTATTTTCCAGTACCAGTCACAGAAAGCAGGAAAGTAGCAATTTACTCAAAAATAAAAGTTATTAGAAGAGTAAAAATGTTGGGACTGAAACCATGAAGAAAAACAACTTTGAAAGGAAACCAAGTTTCAGTTTCAGTTTTTCAATTTCTGCTACATATATATATTTTAAAAAAAACCTAAATATATCCAGTTTTCTTGAGAGGAACAAATCTGTGTTTGTAATTTTTATTTTTTTTTTGTGGTCATTTCTTGGCCACTATTGTAAAAGCACTGAGCATGTCTGACAGAAAAGGAGCAGCAAAGAGACCCGCTTAAGCTTAAACTGACCACCGGATGAAGTGGACCAGTGAGCTGCCCAACACAACATTAACTCAGCTCTTAAATATAGAGACTCCTTTGTACCTCACGGATCTGTCACTAGATATAATGCACACAGAGTTATATTATCTTTGGCACATTTCAGTGAATAACCCTCTTACCTGACACGATTGCTGCAAAACTTTGTGAACTGCGGCTGATTGAGGTATATAAGCCGGGCATCTTCTTGGTCAGCCAGTGACGTCTTCTCTGATGCGTCCTCTGTCTTTTCATATCCTGCGTCAGGCAAGAAAGGAGGTTTTAGTCTAAAGAACAAATAAAACATCAAAAGAACCAAAAAAGGTAAGATGAAAAGCCGTTTTGAAGTCTTTGAGTTGTCCAGTGTGAATAACGCCAAAGGAGACCTTGGAAGGAGTGGAGGAGCCACAGTCAGGAGAAGTCTATGGAGACTTTAGATGATTTGCTGCTTCAGATGGCAACATGCATTATAAATGAAGGGGATGCACATGTATAAATAAAGTAATACAAACTATCTAAAAATATAAACAAGAACATTGTCCATCTATTTTGTGCAGCTAAATAAGATAAGCAGTGAAAGACTGTGAATGCCAGAGTGTTTAAGTCATGGTCACCCAAAGGCCATGACTTAATGATCATTCTGTCTCAATGATGATTCCTTTCTTCTACAGGAAGTCTGAGCACAGACCACCCACTCATTAAATCAGTAGATTAAAGACAAGAATACGAAAGTAAATGTTTGTGGTCTGATTATTTAAAACATGTTAATAAAGCCTACATTTCAATGACTATTTTACAGTCAGGGGGCTGTTGTGCTGCTTGATAGATGTGATTATCACTCGGAATTTCCTGTCCAGTGTGCTGCAAAGACTGCATAGCTCTTATGTGAGAAGATTAGCTGATGCAGTCTGATGATTTGAAACTGCAACACCAATGTGCCTCTATCAATGTGCAGTTGAATTATTTCACTGAAAATCTGTTTTATGGCTAAAGTTTCAGAAAACACTCTGTTTTAATCCTGAAAAATGTTGATTTTATTGTTCTTCACCCACCACCACTTTCTTTCTTCAAATAACGCAGTTTTAAAACATGGAAGCAACTATTCTGTCCTTTAAAAGCCTCTTGTTGATTGGATAAAATTCTCCTTCCATCTCTGAAATCACAAGGCGCTGGTCTGCTCCCAGCCTCCCACCGAGGTCAACAAAGTGGGCTGCAAGGACAACACTACTGAGGCGCAACGGGGGCTGCATGTGGCTTGCAGAGACGCTCCTGCAGGTACTGTGAAGCAATTTTTTTATTGGCAAGGAGCCAATCCAAAACTGGCAAGGGTTTCACTTTGTAAGGAAGGCTAACGCAAGATGAGTAGGCTCTGTTCTGCAGGCTGCAGGTGCATCAGGAAAAAGCCTACTTGGTGCAGAACAGGATGGTCTAAGAAATTTATAAAAAGCAAGCCAAGTTTGAACTAGCAAGGCCCTGTACTTATTTTTAAAGATACAGCAAAACAAATTGTTGCTATGTTGCAACCAAAAACTTTTGCAGTAGTTCTGAAGGAACTCAATGTGATAGACAAAGCAAAGCATAATTATGAAAGTGAAAGAAAATGTCCATGTTATTAAATGTTTCAAAGATTTAAAAAAACAAAAGTAATGGATATATTTTCTTTTCAACCCCGCGTTATTCCAACAGTCCTAAATTAAAATCCAATGCCTCTGATAACCTACTAAGGTTTTGCTCAGTGTAAATGCAGCTGTGTTAGAAAACACTGGTGACGAAATAGCATTGTGAAGCTTGGAATACAGCAAAGAGGTTCAGGGATAAGTAGGGGGGAGGAGGGGAAACATGCAAACATCCCGGGACATGGCTGTCCACCTAAACTGACAGGCTGTGGAGGGAGAGCATTTATCAACAAAGCAGCCAAGGGGCCTACAGTAACTCTGGAGGAGCTGCAGAAAAGCACAACTTTGAAAATCATAAGGAAACCTAAACCCTGTCCTGAAGGAAAGAATGGCAAGAAGAAATCATTGTTAATAGACAATGACAAGAAGTTGTGTTTGGAGTTTGCCACAAAACCATGTGGGGCACAGTGACATGTGGAAGACGCCGTTGTGGTAAGATGAGATAGAAACTGAACTTTCCATCACCTTTTACATACCTTCCCCAAGATGAAACAGCAGAGGGGGCAGCATAATGCTATGGGGAACACTTTCCAGCAGGCAGAGGAAATATGGAGAGAGTTAATGGGAAGACGCAATGGTCCAAATACTGAGAAATCCTGGAGGATTTCTCAGTATTTAGTGAATGCAAAAGACTAGGAACTGGGCTGAAGGTCCATCTTCAAATCACCGTCATGTGTCAGAAAGACCCAGTCAAAGTTCAGGAACAAATCCATGACAACACTCCCAGTCAACGTCTATCCAGTCTGACTGAGCTTAAATTATTTTGTAAAGATGAAAAGTTTTAAGTTTGTAGATGTCTAAAGCTGGCAGAGGCATACCCCAAATATGGTCAGTTGTAACGGCAATGAACGATGATTCTACACAGTATTCACTCAGGAGGACTGAATAAATATTCAGTCCTCAAATTTTTTTCCATATTAATTGTGTTTGTCTGTATACCAATAAAAATTTATTAAGGTGTGAGGTAATAACATAAACATCCAAGTCCTTCAGTAATCTAGGTCTCCAAAGTTGCCATTCTTTTCTCTTTCCACATGTCTGATTTATGAATAAAAGTCAGCTAATTACCAGATGATAAAATGCTTGGATCAATGTGTAACATTTAAACTTGTTTTTTTATGCTTCTTTATAGTCACAGGAGTTAAGTTGTAACTGAACTCCAACGTATAAGCATTGGAACTGACAGAAAGGCAGCTTAGATCACACCAAAAACTGAAAAAGATACATTCTGAGAAAAAATGGTATCATCTTTTTCCTTATTTTCATTTAAATGTTTGGAGTAGATACCAAGAGCAGACCCAGGAAAGCATCACCCAAACTTTCAGGTACAGAGAGTATTCCCCGACTATAAAGTTATCAGGTTGGTCCTGATCACATGCTAACTTGTTGTGTTAGAAGATATGGGTTGACGTTAAAGAATAACTTTTACGACGACCAAAATAGGACGCAGGAAAGAAAGTCATGTGAGTGCGGAAAAATGGCTTCAACAACAACAAACTGCAGAGTGGTGAGATGCTGTAACCAGAGACACTAAATGATATGCCCCAGTTGTAACCCTAGCTTGCTCTGCAGTATTCCCTCCATGTCACGTCAAGGAAACAAGGTGGAAGACTGACACCGCCTTTAAAGTCAAGCTTTCCACTTTCACTGTTCTGTGCTTTCCTTCGCTTTCTCACCTTACCCTTTATTACTTTCCAACTCATGCTACGTAAACCCCAAATCTCAAATTCCAGTCCTTGTTATTTTAACAGTCTACTTAGCGTATACCAAGAAGTACCCAACAGATCTTATCTGGAAAGTTTCTCTTCTCAGCATGTGTTCGATGGCTAAAAATAAACAGCCCGTTGTAGTCATTTGGTCACCAGGGAAAACATTGGGTGGTTATCCCGACCTCGTTATGCAAGATGTCAGATCAGGAAAGGTGGTTTATTGGATTAGTTTGGGAGGGGGGGGGGATGGTGTCAGTAAAGCAACAGCAGAGTCAAGTGTTGTGTCTTTGTCTTTTGCTCATTTAGGGACACGCATTGTACAAAGAGAACAGATTTCAAAAACAAATCTGTTTTAATCTGAGGTAGAAAGTCTTTAATCTATAATGCGAGAATTAACCTAAAAACAATATTGTTTGTAACACTTGAGGACAGGAAAAGACAGCAACTATCGCTGCAGCATGAGGCCATTGTGAAGAAGCAGGCCATGTGGCTGAGGATGTGATTGATGCTGCACCTCTGTGTTCTGAATGAGCCTTCGCAGCGGGAGTAGGCCACTGGGGTAGGCCAGGTGCTGCAATGCACCAGTTGCTGGTTGTGCTCTTATTTAACTTAGCCTGCCCCCCTTTTAGCAGCTATGGAACAAGATGAGAACTCAATTTGAGTAAATCTGTTGTTAAGTATGTGAATATTTCATTCTATGAAACAACACTGACTTGTATTTGTATGTTGCCGTCAACTACTTTGACCTTAATGTTTTCATGTGCTAGATGGCACATATATAATAAACTGTACAGGAATCAGACAGGAGGCATGAATTGCTTTACAATTTTAAAGGAAGTTATGCCTTACTTTTTCAGCCAACTGAAATGTAAAAAATAAATAAATACAATTTTCTGGTGATTTGAAATATTTGTTCTCAAAAACATTTGAAATGAAAGCAAAGAAAGCCCAGAAATGCACACTGCTATTAAAAAATATATATATTTTCTGCCACATGTCTGCTGCTAATTCGGGCTAAGACACAGAGACATGGAGAAGCTAACAGGAAGGCTAAACTGAGCAAAACAACGTTGCTTTCTTATTCTTTTGAGCTGCCTATAATAAAACAAGTAGGATTTAGAAATAGACAGTTCTGGAAATCTTACTAGAAGAGGTTTGATACTATAAGGATCAAACTTCTGCAGGGAATACACACATAGGGATGGAAGATTCAGTAATGCTAGGCATGCTAACGCCACTAATCATTTGTAAGATAGTTTAAACTGAAATAATTTTCTCCTGAGTGTATCTCTTCCCTTGCATGCAGCACTGTGTTGTCTATGTTCCTAATATAAATAATTAATGACTGATGATAACTGCAGGAAGGCAATAAAATATTTTATTGCTCTTCTCATTTCTTCTTAAAACAGAGTTACTAAGAAGAAATTTGTATCAGCAGGTCCAAGCTTTACAAAAAATAAATAAAGATGAGAAACTGGTCGCAAAATTCTGATCTTGCCAAAATGAACAAACACGATGATAGAAGCTGAGACATAATCCCACAGTTGAAAAAGAGAGTTACGATAGAAAGAAAGTGGACCAGCAAGAAAGTAGATAACAGTAAACCTGAGTTTTACTTTTGCTTGAGAAAACTAAGGGGAAAAAACAAATAATTTGATACCAAGGAGGCTTGGTATCAAATAAAGAAATTGCTTTTTTGTTATTATTCCTTCTTGTGTGTGCGTGTGTGTGTTCATCACTAACAACTGCATTATTGTTTTAGATCTCTACCTTGTTTCTGAACACTACTTGAGGTTTCCTGTGGCATCTTTACCAACTTAGTCTGGACAAGACTTTCTATTGTATGTCTTTTGACATACATCTCACGACAGGAGCACAATTTCAGATTCCCTAATGTTGCCGTTACACACAGACTGGACAACTTTAATTCCGGTGTCACAAGTCTTTATTTTTGTCTGCAGCACAAAACAGGGAGCTTTAGATAGAAGTACATGAATACATATTTCTGACTGAGCTTCTGGCTGTTGACCTTTTTTTTCTAACCGTTAACTTACTACTTCTGCTGTGAAATGCAGAGAAGCGACAGTCAGTTGCGCTCAAAGTTAAATCACTACTGCCATCTACTGGCGCAAATAATTATTGGCTGATTTTATGTCCAAAGTAGCTGAGGCTTGAAAAATCCTCTAACAGCACAACAAACTGAGATTTATCTAAGGAAGATTATTAAGAAGAACAAATTATGGAAAATTAATGGTGCTGGACTTAAAAAGAAGAAAAAAAAACAGAACAGAAATTAATCCCACACTGATCTTACTTCTGGAGCATCTCCTGTGAGGTGGAAGGCCTCTAATCGGCAGCTATACGAGTATAACTAATTCAAGTGCCACTATAACAAGCAGTCTGAGGTTGTGAGGCAGAACAAGGACTAAGTTCAGCAAACCACTTTGCAATACTGTGGAGGTGGAGTCAATACTGTGGAGGTGGAGTCAATACTGTGGAGGTGGAGTCAATACTGTGGAGGTGGAGTCAATCTGCAGGAAGGTTGGACTAATGGTCTAAACAGCAAAACATTCAGTTTAGGAATTCATCACAACGCACAAGTTTTCAATATAGTTTCCCAAGTATAACTTAATTCCAATGACTTAATAACTTCCCAACATGATGTCTACCTCTATTGGGTTGTTTTATGCCACCTATGCACCTAAGACCCTCGTCAGGTTTCTGCTGCAGCAACTATTCTTACACATCTGATCCAATTTAAGGCTTTGAGTTGAATGCTTTAATTGGATTGGGGAGGAGAAACGGGGCGGAAGCCGGAAAGTGGTCTAATACTGCAAATACTGATCTAACATTCAACACCAATCCTTTAAATGTGTGTGTAATTATTTTCAAGCAAAAACTGATGAGATGAAAGAGTTGATAGTTTCAATAAATTAAGTTTTCACAGAACCCTTTTAAAGAGGTTCTCTGAAATCTTCTCTGTTAAGTTCAAGTCCCCTGGTTCTACACCAGCCTGTGTAAAACATATCAAGGCCACTGCTATTAACGTCTTAGTGGAAGTTCTGCTTTTTATCTCCAGGAGCTACATTAACTCCAGTGTGCGTCGTGACGTCAATCCCACTCACAATAACGGAAACAAGAAGGGATAACAGACAAAAACTTCCTGTGAGCTTTATTATTATCGTCCCGTACTATATTAAGCAAGTTAGAACTCCACAGACGCTCGACAAGGCTAAATAAAGCTCAGTTGAAGCAGCGAGGAGTGGCAGACAGCTCTGAAGGGAAAGCCTCTTGGGGAAGTATCAATGCCACTGAGAGCTGTAATATGTTTGGATGCAGTCCAGATGTCAGGATTATTGCTTGTGTCAGCCAAGACTGGTGGAACAATAGTCACGAGAAGGGACATATTTTGGACAGGGCGCCCAGTGGGAAAAACTGTCCAGAAGACTCGACTATGACATGCTGGTCTTCCCCCGTCAGTCTAGAAAGGCTGGGCGACTATTGTGTGTAGCAGAGAAAATGTCAAGCAAGACAAGTTCCTATTAAAAAAAATAAATAAATTCTGTCCAATATAAAGATGCCTCATTTTTTCGATTATTATTATATATAGTTATAGCACACATTATTAGAATAGGTTTTCCCATCTATGATCATCTCTCATTTGCGAGCTCTGGCCACAATTTCTTTCAAGATTAACATATAAATAAATTAACCAAAATGTTAAATTTTTAAGCAGACTTTATATATTTTTTTCTCTTTTTTGTAGATCAAAGGTTTACAGTTAGTTGCATAAGTGCATCTTCCAAACATCAAGTCAAGTAAGGTAGAATACATAATACAAGTATGAAACTGTGCAACTCTGGGCATCTTACTATAATGTGCACTGCTATGAATACCTTTCATTTTATTCCAGCTAAAATCTAAAGTTAGCCATAAAAACTTAAAATTTTCAATAAAAACTGAATCTATCAGTAACCAAAGATCAAACATTTTGTTTTATTTGAATTTAAAAATCAGTCAGCCTATTTGGATTGAACTATTTCATCAACAATATTGTCTCAAATATTTATTTGAGCTGCAAAGGCAAGTTATTGTTTACTAGATACTTTTTCTTTTATTTCAAATGTACCAACACTAAACCTTGTAGGACTCCATATTTGACGTCTTTGCACTCTGACATTTTCGTAAAATATCTCAATTGGTTGTCGTTTGTCAAATAACTACATAACCACTTATCTCTTAGATCTGTAATTTTTAAAGTACGCAGTCAAGTACGGCATTTAAAACTTAATTTTTCAAATCAGAGCAGCTATAAATTTCTCAGAATACAACACATCCTGTCCAGTCTCCCTCAGACACAGAGCTAGAACTGATGAGCCTGAGAGGTCAGTAAAGTGTGATTGAAACTGTCTGCATGGACAGAATCAGGCTCACTCAAAGCTTATTCAATAATAAAGGAAATGGAGGTAGGAAGGAGGGAGGTAGCAACACTTGTCCAACACCAGGAAGTGAACACCAGCCAAACCAGTTGAAAGACAAACAGAGCTCAGCATTGTCATTGTTGACTGGCACTTAAACAGAGGCTCCTTACCATCATTAAGAGTTCAAATTAGTTCAGAAGTGATGTAATTTGTGATCTCTTAACGGGTTTGCAATATACCACGTCCCTTTATATCTGTATAGCGGCACCAACTAAAGCTCTCTACATGATGCATTCAACCCAGATAAATATTTTAGTGAACAGAGCAGCCTATTCAAGGCTGCAGTCTATTCATAGCCACCAAAGTCTCAGAGATAAAATCATCCCTTTCTATCTTTTCACTGTTTGTGAATGGAAGGAAGGGCTGTTGGAGACTATAGGTACTGCCTCAATCTAAGCTACATCCATAAGTCTCTTATCAGACCTCGATGCTGTAACCAGCACCCACAACAACAACAACAACAACAGGGCAGCTGCAGAATTAATCCCTCCGCCCTGTTTGGCTCCATCTGGATCCTCATAGGCTCAGGCAGACTGTAGCGGGACGGAAAGTCCGGGGACAACGCAGGCAGCTGGGTCTAGCAGTGACATCACAGGGATGGCCTGGCTGAGCTTAGTGAGGGATCTGCCGAGAGACAAGTCTTTCCACTCAGAGCGACTTTATGAATGATCAAACACAAGAGCATATGCTATACACTTTGCAGATCCCCGCAAACGCTTCGAATGTCAGCAACATTGATATATTATCAAGGCATCAAAACTGTTTCAAATGAGGGCCCTGGAGGATTTCTTAGGTTAAAACGGCCGCTTTCAGCATCCTAAATATAGATCATGCTAAAATGCTGATGTTATGCAAATCTTAGCATAGCTTGTTGGAATACTAATAAAGGCCAATTAGCACCTTGTAGAAAAAAAAAAAAAAACATTGCAGGAACCGAAGATCATTATGTGCTCCGTTAGTGTTCAGCTACAAACAAAGACAACAATGTGATGTAAAAAAATAAATTAATTTTAAAAAAATGCCATTCTGTTGGCAGAAATGGCAGAAATTCATGGAAAGTGAATCAGGCCAAAGCTAATTAGACACATCTTCTCTAGATCAGAGATAACACATTCCCTGAAAATTGAAAAGCAACCCCACTCTAAAGATGTTTCTTTAAATATTTACAAAAATATTTATCATTAATATCTTTTAGAAAATACAGCACATTGTCTGCTGTTGTTTAAAGTAGGGCAATTGGAATCAGATATTGCTATCAAGACATAAGTTTTAAGGAATTTTCATTTCAAAACTAAAATTTAATGTCACATTGTTCTTAATAGTATAAATCAATTACTATTTTGCATAACAAGAGATAATTACTTTTTAAAAAGCAATTGCATCATGTTAAACTTTTTTGTGGAAATACCAGTGTGACTATTTTTAGTTAACGGTCATCAGTCAACAAGGACCTCAGCACACCCTGTGCCTACAGCAGACCAGACCTGTTTTTTATGTTACTATTGTAGGCTTAGCCTTATTAGGCATGGTGTTGACTGACCGACCAGTTTAGGACCGGTTTAGTAGGATTCACAGTTAAAGACAAACAGTACATCTGATCATTCATGCTACCTAAAAAGAAGATTACCTGTGAAAACTACCATAGCTCAGAGATCATATGAAAGGGATGAATATACAACATATATGTTTCTGTCCATATGTTACTATGCAATGTGCATTTTCATTTAAAAAAAACCCTTAAAATTGTAATTTAAAAAAAAAATGTTACTTGGCATTTACCAAAAACCGACAGGAAAATTACATTTTTATTAGAAAAAGACTGATATGAAAAAAAGGATAAAAATGACAGACAACCAGGCTCATTTCCATCAAATACCATCTATAAATAGCATCAATAATGAAATGGCCGATGATGACAATTAATCCTAGTCAGTGTTTTAAATGATGTCAGCTGACCTGATGTGTCACATCTGATGAGACCGTTTGCCCGAAACATCTGCAAATTATATAGCACGTCTGCAGAGAACATGCCCTTTTCTTAAGTACACTGACGAAACATTTATGTGGATAACATACTTGTCTAATTGATTCAAGCCTAAATCTTTAGAGTAGGTCATCTGTTAATATTAGTTATGGCGCTTCTATTGCAGGAGCACAGACTCTCATGAAGGCGATCACTTCATGTGCCATTAACATCACCATCTACAGAACATGACCTATATATGTCAAATATTGCAGGACTATAAATTAAAAGAAAATGTAGATTAGGCTACATTTTCTTTTAACCCAGTCACTGCCTTAGATATCTGAACTGGTAAAAGATCACTTACTCAGAACTATGAGCCAGTATCACAATGCACATAGATATATGTGATAAGATATAAAAAAAAAAAAACCGCTTCTATACATGAATAGTTCAAACTATCCATTGATAGATAGATAGTGTGAATCCATCTGTAGTTGATGGCATAGAATCAACTATACTACCTATGTATAGTTGGTTCTATACATGGATAGTTGGAGCTATCCATGTATATAAGAGGCACTATGACCTTGTTAAGCCAAAATCTAAATTAGACATAATCAGGCTCAGAAAATCCAAAAGCTCTGGGAGGATGGAGGTGCACAGGGAGGTGAAGGACACCAGGAGTTTCATCTTACCCACCACTGATGGTGCTGCTTTCCTGTGGAGAGCCTGCCAACACTTCTTCAGCCGACCTCATCATCCCACAGCCTCACTGGCTGTATTCTTGCACATAACCTTGTTGCATTTTCTTGCTGTGTCACAGAGACACACGCAGATTCAGAAAAACAACCGGCAAACTGATAGGATCATTTGAGAATATCAAGCTTATCAAATTAATTCTAGTCATCTTTTACGCCACAAAATACTAGTTTGTGACACATCTGGAGGTTTAAGCTTCCTTTCTACCATCAATGTAGATTTTATTTTGTAGGTGTTAATGGAAAGAAGATTTGATCTGTGAATCACTGAATTTATGTTAAGAGACTGCAAGATTCCAGAGATTCAATTGTGATCACAAAGTCCATCAGGTGACAATTGTTTTGAACCGCAAAGCGCCCCATGTTAGACATCTTTTAAGTAGTTAAATGCACACAGATGGCAGATGGAAAATGTACCCAATCCATTAAATAAATCATAACACTTGAGAGGCATCAATCAGAATTTTATGATTTCCAATATTTAGTTTTCGCACAGCTCACGCCTAGCAATACTAATTTTGCCAAAAGATTCAACTAAGGACCAAAATTGTAACATTTGTTACATTTTCAGCTGGTGCAGTTTGCTTTCACACTGCACTGTTAAACAAACCAAAACTTTTGAAAACCTATTTACCGCCTCACCTAAGATGGGGCTGCACCAAGAACCACTGAAAGAAACGACACAAAAACCCACTGAGCACTGCGTCCTTCTTCACAAAATGTAAATAAAAATAGAGCACAGTAAGATATTGGCTGTTGTAGGATTTCTTTTTTGTCTCTGGCAAAATACCAGAAGCTATTTCTCCCACCGGGGCTAGACTTGTACATTAGTTTTGGTTGCATTTACCAGAATGCCCTGCGTTATGGTCCACTTCTGCTTTTGGGACGGCCTCTAGTCCACTTGTATTCAGAGTTCACTTGAACCGAACCAAAAAGACCTAGGTTTTCAGACAGATTAGAATTTGATTTTGCTTTTGTCCACATCAGAGCTTAATTGCATATTTACACCTCCCCGGACATTCTAGTCAAAAAACTAGAGTTTGGTTGAAGCGGACTAAACAGGGTTGGTGTGAATACACCCTCAAATATCTTAACTAAAATGAAAATATTTTTCACCTAGTATCAGCGCCCAGACCAAAGATTATTGTTGTCAGCATGACCTGGTAGCGCTTTGCACGGTGTGCTCACTGACTGGGAAAAGAAAAATCATTTTTGAGTTTCCAACTGGCTGATCAGTCAGGTCCAATCAAGATGAATCTGGTTTCTTGGTCCAGGAAAGCATGCATCTATGCTGTTTTAAGTTGAATTTTGCGTTGACAACAGTTAGTGTTGTTTTTCTCACTCTTATTTCTTTTCAATGACCAAGATTTTCCCATCACTTTCCATGAGCTTTAGCATCACCAAACCTAAAATCTGAGAGGACATCAAGGGCTGAAAATGTTAATGCAGCTGCCCAAACATTGGTGCGCAAATGCATAGCGCTTACCAAACAATGCATCGTTGCACCATCCAGATATAATCTCCAGCCAAAACACTGATTTCAAAACACAAAGATGCTATTTTATTACTTTTATCAGAAAACACTGAGATATATATATATATATATATATATATATATATATATAACAGAGCAAATGCAACTAAGACTGGTCATATGATGTTGTGCAAAAGTTTAAAACAGGGACAAGATACACAGTTAATTTACCTAGGAAGTATTTTATTATACGTATATTCTAAAAGATGTACTTTTAGTTTTCACAACACAAGGAATTTCCAAACTAGAACACTGCAAAATTAGCAATCAGTAAGTTCAAAAAGGTCATTAAAGGCAAAACAGGGATTGAAATAAACATTGGCAAAAACATACTGGTCTGGAGTTGCCTTTGCTTTCTCCACATTTTAGAAACTGTACCTCCTTTTTGTCTGCACTTGCACAACCGTTCTTATATCTAATGCAGCAGTTTGCGATGCACAGAGAAGAGTCATTGAAGTGAGCGCAGTCAAGTGTCTGAAGAGTAACAAGGTTAGACTGGCTGCAGGTAACCTATGAAGGCAAGACGTTAAACAGAAAGCGGAGAAGAGGAGACGTCCTATGCCATCACATAGAGAAGGAAGGCCCGAGGGGACTTGATATATCACATTGGCAGCTCAAGACGAGAGATTTAGTGGTGTGTTGGGCTTCTGTGCCACATTATTATCAGCCAGTGATCCACAGGGCACACAGGTAGCTCTGGATCCCTTCAGAAGAGAGAAGTCTGTCCCCCTCCAGTCTGTCCCTTCATGCTGATACCACAATTCAGACAGACTGAGACTTAGCTGGTGTTATTGAAATGCTACAGGGGGAACATCCCGCTTCACTTACACTTGGGAATAAAACCTTAAGACAGACAGGCAGGCAGGCAGAGAGAGAGGTATTGGACTTAAAGAAACAGCAGATTATTTTGTGCCTCAGAAAGGCATGTTGGCAGTAGGAACTAAGCAACAGCTTCCTGTCAGGACAGGTTTCACAAGCCTGTCCTCGTCTTTAGCGTAAACTACACAAGGGGATTTTACCCATCTGCAGATAAGCATGCAAGCTAAGACAGCAAACTAGATGCTTGTCCCTATTTGCCTTTTATTTTAACTGTTGGTGGAATTTGTCAGCTTCTCCATCTAGACCAAGGAAGAAGTTATCAATCACCTTCTATTGTCCATGGAAATTTGTGTTCAAGAGATTAGAATCTAAAGGTGCCTGCCTTTCGTTGCCGATTTACATATTAAATGTGCCGATCACTTCGCGTGTCACATGTGTGCCAAGTGTACTTGATAGGGTTATTTTGGCAACGCATTCCATCAAATTGGCAGAGATGCTGGATGTTTCCACCACACAGTAAAGAAGAGTGACACGGAGTGAAGTAACACGTGGAGGCCAAGACCGAGGGGTGTGCACAGCATGCAGAGCTGACGGACAGGCCGCTGATGGATTAGGTGGTAAGCCTGGCAGAGGGTTGCCCTTGCTAGATGGATGTCTGCCCCGTGCGCCGGGGTGATTAAAATAAAAAAATAAAATAAAAAAACGGTTGGGGAGTTTGCTCTGACTCTCATAAAAACACCAAAGATAATTATGTGGCACTGGTAGGCCAAAGATAAATTGCTGGAAATAATTATTGCCATAAATGATAACATTGCTTTGTTGAGCTCATTTTGAAGGAATATACTGATATGGCATAATAATGTCAGAATGTCTTCTCAAACACCCATAAACTTTCATTTTTGTAAAGATCACTTGACACTGGAACTGGAAAATATTTTAAAAATTCAAAATAAGCCACAACAACCAAAACCAATAAATAAAATGGATTATGATTCCTCTGTAAACAAAATGTTCCTTTAAAAAAAAAAAATATCAAAATGGAAGTTATCCAGCTCATTTTGATTTATCATGCTACTAATTAAGACTAATACACTGGACTGTCCATTAAAATGGAAAAATAAAAAGCCATGAGGCTGCTTCATAGCTTATCAAGCTCACAGACAGGAAAAGAGCTCAACCATTTCCTCTACGCAAAACTAAAAAGTAGTGAAAGCATGAAAGCAATAGCTGCTGCATAATTAATGTTTTTAATTCTTGAGACTCCAGCATTGTCAACAGTTTTACAGAAAATCTATATTTTGTATTAAATTATTTAGGATTCTACCAGCAAAGTGTTTAAGACCAGCTATAGAATAGCAACAATCTGTGATGAGACGTTGGCACAAAGTAAGGCTGCGCCAATCAAAAATGTATTAAGGGCCAATCTAAGGTTTCTGGAAAGCTTTGCCATGCTGATTATAGCTGATTCTAATTTCTCTCCAAATACTTTGACGTAAAAGGATACAAGAGCAGCATTCAAAATATTCCTTTACAGTCATCCTGTTATGGGTGGTCAATTACTAATATTAGAAATTGAGAGAGCAAAATGCAAAAGAAAAGAAAGAAATTGAGAAAGCACTAAAGTATTGCCTAGATAAATCACTGTAAAACAGGATTTTCCTACAACAGTGCAGTGTAGTTTGTCCTCGTTATTTCAGAACAAGGACATGATATTTTAAACTGAGTGTAGTATCAGCATGGTTAGTGCACCAAGTTTTATTAGAAACATAGGTTTGCGTTGATATTATAGATAGCACAATATATCCTGTGAGAACTCTACTAAAATTCTACTAACTACTAAATTTCTAAATCCAGAATGCTCCATCAGGTTAAAATGGAAAAAGTTTCCAGCAAATGGTCCGAGACCGGGAATCGCACCCAGAACAACTGCGATGATGAGTGAATTTTACCAACAAACCACCAAGCACCCCAAAGTTTCCTTTTTAAAACTGACTGCTACATTCTTGGACATCCTGCAACTTCCTTTTTAGCACCCTGCTAATTTAAACAAAACAGGAAACTTTTGGTCTGATTCCCCCATTAACCGTAGCCACACCGAAGGCAATCGCAGCCTGGAAGAGCTCAGTGTGGCTCGGGGAAAAAAAAAAAAAATCTATTTTTTTCACCCAAAACAGCAGGTCATCACTATGAAACAAACTGAAAATTGTCCAATTTCGTGGTCATCTTCCAATTTCACTGTCCGTGTACAATGATGTTAACAGTTCTAAAGAAACTATTTCATCAGTTTTTTTTCAGCAAGACCTACATTTCTTCTTTCAGATTTTTTTTTATGTTGTTCTGTAGCCATCTGTTGGGATAACAGTGACTCAAAGAAACTGAACAAAACTGATCAAGACAGAGTCAAAACAACTACACATAGTCAGTGGCTTCTTCGGGTTCAGGAATGACTGGTACAAGCAATTGTCTCCATCCACTCAGCTGACCTTTCACTTTGCAGCAAGCATGTGCTAGACATTGGTTTGTCTGCAAGTTAAGAATATTTTGGAAAATAAAAAATAAAAAATGCGGTCAAAGGGCATTTATTAAATGACTTTTCAAAACTCAAACACAGAAATAGACAGAGGTGAGAAAAGTGCCACTTGATATGAGCCTGGCAATTGTCAAGCTGCAAACTGTTTCTCTTCTGCATTATCTGTTGATAGGCGGGTGAACAGACTTCAACACCAATATCAAATACTGCTGGCAGCTAGATCTATAACAAAGTCACTGCATAGCAATTCACTAGTCAATAACTATGAGTTGTCCATGTTTTTAGGTTCATCCACAACATTTTAGAAAGTAGATAAGCAAACAGAAAACCTTCAACGAATTTGTTTCATTTCACTTCTACAGGGCGAGCTAGTTGCTATGCAGCCAAAATAATATAGTAGACGGCCACAATTCAGAATGAGGAATTGGCCCGTGTATAAATCAAACTCAGCACAGACTCTACATTTGGTGCAAAGAAAAACAGAAACTGCAGGAAGGGTCATAAATCACAAGGTATAATATTGATCACTGCACATATATTCAGCCCCTGTCCTGAGAGGTCTGAGTTCAGCGACAGCATCAAATCACGGATGTGAAGGGTCGAAGGCTTCAAAACTGACTGAACCTGGTTCTGTGCTGAGCTATACGGTGAGCTCCTGAATAAAGAGACGCACCCAAAAACTCAAATCTACTGAGCAATTTTCACAGACAATAGGTAGTGGAAACCTACTGATAAATCCCAACTCAATGTATTTTTGAGTAGAACCATACATCTGGAGAAGCCATAAGAAGTCCTGTTTAAAGTTTGTCATGTAGTGAACATGGTGAGTGTGTGGGTGAAGGTACTACGGTCAAATGAGACCAAAATACATTTTTTTTACATATGCAAAAACACTGAATGGTGGAAGACAAACATGGCACAAACAATCCTCAGTGACACTTTGTGGAGATGGCGTCATGCTCTGGAACAGGGAAGCTGGTCATAGTTGATGGGAAGATCGATGGAGCGAAAGCCAGAGCAGTCTAAGAGGAAAGTATTTTGAAAAACAAATTGACACTGGAGAGGAGCTTCGCCTTCCAGCAGCAACAAACGGTCTGCACATTCATCCTGCTTCCTGGTCTGCAAAAATGAAAATGGCTTTTGTCCCCGAGTCTTGGTTGAGCATGCAAGTATTAAATTAAAAGTGGTCCAATGGCAACACATTTAGCCAATAAACTCACCGTTGTGTTGCTTTTATTTATTCAAGCCTGGTTTAAATATTGTTTCCTCTATTTGTAAAATGGATATGCTTTCTCATTACTATTTTTGGTATTTAGGTTATTTTCTCAAGAGGATCCCAAGGCTCCATGTTTACATATGTGACCATGGCAGCGATCTAATTTAGATTGCTGCCTGTGTGTTAGAAAGGCCTAACCCTAAACCAATGTTCACTGACCGTCTCCATTAAATCTGACTGAGCTAGAACTAGTTTCAAAAGGAGGAATGAATAAAAATCTTGATCTCTAGATGGAACATCATGTTTGTGTAAATATCCTGAAAGAAATGAATTTCCCTCTACTTCACAAATATGCACTAAAATATCTCAGTCTGTCATAAAAATACAATAAAAGTAAGTTTGTTTGCTGTATAAGTGAAAGAGTTACATTAGTATGGATAATCTTACAAAATTCCAAGTGTTAAAAACCACTTCTTTAAGGATGACTTTTTACTTGCATTTCTGGATTTGGTTTTTTGACACATTCAGGCTTCCAGAAATTTGCCTCGTTTCTGAAACTTACAAAATCTTGACTCCAGTTTGCACAGCTTTAACTAGGAAGTTTCTACACTTCCCTTCAGCTCATACCAGACGGCCTTTCTTCTTCTAATATTTAAATAAATATTCATAAACTGCTACATATGCTCTCCAACGGCTTCCCAAAGATATAAAGCTGATTACAACTGCATCTACATACCCTCCGCTCGAGTGCGAAGATCGGACATTGTTCTCTGGACGGGCGGCATCTCTCCGAGCACAGCCGAGCGACGGCACCTGTCAAGCGGCCGAAGCTCGTGGGTTCTGCACCCTGCGGCGGCGGCTGGTGCGGCTGCTGCTCGACCGTCAAGGAATGTCGAAGCCCCGTCTGAAATGCAGCGGAGGAGCCTCTCTCATGCGGACTGCACTTTCTGTGTGCTAACGAGAGAGGCGGGCGAATTGAAAGCAGCTTCCGTTAAATTTCGCCTTAGCTGAAGGGAACATAGTTAAGCAGTCCAGCGGTTCACAAGCCCTCCAGCATCCCGGTGTCACACGGCCAGAATTAAACCGTTATACGCCTTCATTTCCTAAGGAGTGGACGCGGACTTAACCCAAACTGAAGTGAGGAAAGACGGTGCCGCTTCACAATATGGACCGTACCACATTAGCTCACCCGGGTGGGGGGGAATGGAGGAGGTCGAACCAAAATAACGGCCAGTTCTCTACGTCTATTAGTTAAATAATTCAGTTAACCCATGAATATAAAACACACCCAGCGTTTGATTAATCATTGTGGCTCATAAAGTTTGACGTAAAAGTGCTTTTTTTTCTTTAAAAATCTGCCGGTCGGAGTGAAGACCTCCCCCCTCTGCAGTAGATGTTGTTTACAAACTGGGAGTTGGCGCATCACTGATTATTAATTTTGTTGTTTTATTGGGAATAAAGCCGGGAATAACATTGATTGATGGATTTACATGGCATCAGTGGTAAAGACTATAGACAAAGCCTTAAAGTAAATCTGAAGAATAGTGAAAATATTTGTTATTATTATTTTTTTCTCATTGTTTGCACAGTTTTTGTTACCTGTAACAATCTCTCAAAAAAGTTATTTTGATTTAGTGTTTTTATATTTCTTTGATAACCTACTTTTTAACCCTTGTGCGTGAGAGGACTGAGGCAACTGATACAAGTGATATGGGTGTGGACCCCATTTGTAAACACAAGGGTTAAGAGTTAACCAGACTCACTAGTAATCTATGATTTTTGATTGTTTATGTCCTGTATTTAACTTGGACATTGCACATTGGTCAATTTCTTTTTGACAGTAGTCACTAATCTACAAGAGACTCCAGGTTTATCTTCCACGCATAGAGGGCAGTATGTTTGAGGAGCAAATGCAAAACCAAAGTTCACTTATGGAGGACTGCAGCAAAAAATGTCATCTTAAGGTCACCAAGTCTGAATAATATCCATTGTACACTATCGAAATACCAATCAATTGTTTGGGAGTGATGTCGGAATCTAGCTTTTTCTTTTCTGACCGTTCATCAAAGACAAAATCAATCTCCTTCTACAGCCATCTCATTCTCCAGACCTAATTTCTGTAGAAAACCTGTGTGGTGAACTAGAGAAGACAACATAAGACCAACCAGAACCCTGAACAACAAACAAAAAACATAATACCATAGAGTCATAGTTAATTTATGCATTATATAACATTATGGATATCCAAGTTCTTATGAAAATACATACAAATAAAGCATGTGCATTTAGTTATGTCTTAAAATATGTACTCACTTAAACTTCTATGTTAATCTGTGCTTTAGAGCACTCTGGTGATTTGCACTTAGCCCTGTGTTGGTTATCTAATCTCTAATGAAGATAAGTAAGCTATCTAAGTAATCTTGGACTGCATACATTTCTATGAATTCCTATTAATCTTTAATGAATAAAATTGTTGGTTAAGCTTTGTTTCGACTAGGACATCAGGCCTAGTAGTAGTTTGCTGTTTTTTTTTTTCCCATATAAGTGAGTTTAAGATGCTTTAAAGCAAAAATAAAAAAACAATCTACTAACTGGGTTCTGACAAAGCTCTGTGATTAGTATCCTCTCTACTTCACGTTTCCCTTTTTCTAGCAACAAGTATCTATTTCTGGTAACACTTTATTTGAAGGGGGTTGAATAAGACTGTCATGACAGTCTTATTCATGACTGTCATGAATAAGACTGGCTTCATGGCTTCATGAATAAGCCTTATTCATGAAGGCTTATTCATGAATAAGCCTTCATGAATATTTATGACTGTTGTCATAAAGCCTCATTCGGTAAATTATGACACTTTTAATACAAAGTTGACATTATTCAAAATGTCTTTGTTATAACAACTTGACATTAACTAAGAAATAATTACTGTTTAAACTTTACCTTTAATAACATAAAGTTACCTAATTTTTAAAGTGAAATCAGTAATTATTTTATAACAAATTTATATCAGTAATGATTTCTTGGTTAATGTCAAGTTGTCATAACAAAGACATTTTGAATAATGTCAACTTTGTATTAAAAGTGTCATAATTTACCGAATGACGCTTTATGACAACAGTCATAAATATTCATGAAGGCTTATTGATGTTCATAACATGTGTTATGTCATATTTATGATGGTGTCATGACAGTCTTATTCACCCCCCTTCAAATAAAGTGTTACCCTATTTTTTTGACCTTCACCTGCCTGGTGAAGGTCGTTGCTTATACATTAAACATGAATTTTTGGAGAAAATGTTGCTTAGTCAGCCCCTTTTACAGATGATGATGCAAAACCCATAAATAAACCAATTGAACGATCTTTTCCATAGCATAACTCACAAAGTAGTGCATAACTACAGATTCAGACCTGGATACAGACCACAATAGCAGCACTAAGCAGCTAGCAGACACTGGTATCAGTCATTGTGTTATTATGTGATTACTGTCTGGAGACGAGCTCAGCAGAAGATGTAATCCACAGGTGATTTACTCTGGCCCACGGTTTCCTTCATATCCCCTGTCAGTGTGTCACGCTCTTGTCATAAATCGGCTGGATGCTCAGTGGTCTGAAACTAAACACTTAAAAGATCTGCATGCAAAAACAGAGGGAGTGAGAAGCAACCACCCCATCTCTGCTGCCTCTCTGCTGTGCATTGCTTTGCGTACTCATTCACATTGCGGTTAAAATGTTAATCACAGCTCTGACGCCATTTGTGCAGCAGCAGCTCCACTGCTGTTGCTTGAGAGAACTGCAGATACACTACAGATGGATTGTTTTTTTGCTGTTTTGTTTTGTTTTGCATTACAATGCTTATCTTAAGCATTGTAAAACTCTGAATGTTCACCATCTATTTTTGTAAAACATTTAAGATAATCTACTTCCTTTCTTGAAATGCTCCTAGAAATCTTAAAGATTTGCATGAAACAGCCATAAAATCCAAAGCAGCCGTGTTTTCTAACGGAAGGTCAAGCTTCATCCCATCTAAAAATAATCAGCAAACACCAAAAACGTCCATGCTTTCCCATTTGCCTGCTACAGAAACATCTCCTCTGCAGATTTCCTTTCTTTCCCTCCCCTCCACCTAATTCAACATCAGCCCACCACCACAGGGATTTGGCTCTTTAGCTCCCACCGTTGCTAAGAAACAGTGACAGGAAGCCTGCCTTTTCGACTATGTGTGAGTTGCTCTGATTTTCTGTCTTATAGCATTCCCAGCCCAAACAATGACGCATTCAGCCAGCTATCCAGATTCCTACTGCTGCTAGTATCTGTGTCAGCTGTAAACAGCAGGAGTGATTTCATCAGCTTGTTTTACAGCTTCACCGGACCTTTTATGAGTCCGCTTCCTGGAAATTATTTATTTAGGCATTATTGCTGCAAGCAAATTCAAATTCAAACCTATGACCTATTTTGTCTTCTTTTAAGCTGTCAGAAGAAAATAAATCAGCTGTAAATCTTTTGATAAATGCCACATTTAGGTTCGAGATCTTCAGATTTTCTACAGAAGTTTTCAGAAGTTTAAGTGTAGTTTTTTTTTTTCTAATCCTAGCAGTTTCTAAATTATATATCCAGGTTCAAATATGTACACCTCTGTAATGGTTCACTAGAGGGACCCAGAAATTCAGCCACGACACAGGAGTGAGCAGAATACTCAGATATTTATTAAAAAGCAGCTAAAGCCGGACACACAGGATCGTCAGCTGCAGCACTGGCTTGGCGGGCCGGGACCGCGGGGATCGGCTGAGGGACGAGGAGACAGCAGATGCTGTGCTGACGCAGGGCGCCGGAGGAAGCGCCTGGAGAGGGGAAGCGCTGATACTGGGCAGCGCACTACTGGGTGAAACAGCAGAAGGGCCAAATCCGGATCCGAATACTTAGTCAGACGAGCGGGGGTCATGCACAGTGGGACTGAGAGCAGAATCCGTGGGAGTGGGCGAGAGCAGAGTCAGTGAGACAGGCGTGGGTCGAGATCCGAAGGGCAAATAGCAATAGTCCGACAAGGGCAAGGCAAAAGGGGTAGATCCGTGGAACAAAGCGTGGTAGAGACGATGAGAGCGAGACAGGAGTGCTGGAAAACTACTAGCTGAAAGCGTTCGATAATCTGGCGACTTGGTAGTGACTGAGAAGGGCTTAAGAAGGGAAACAATCAGGGAGCAACACAGGTGTGGGGAATAACGGGAATGAGGGGTGTGGCATGGATAAGTTCAAACAAAACACAGAACACCATGTGAACATTACACACCTCCCACAATTATTTGGATATATTTCCATTTTTGTAGCCATTAACGAGACACTTTTCTGAGCAGAGGTCGTCTAAATGTATAAGTCTGGTGGTACATATCCACGTTTTAAAAACATGGTTCACTTTTAAGAAGCTTAATATCGTCCTGCCTCGTCCATCCTTAAATGCGTTTTCATGTGTTTTTTGATCACTGACGGCATGATGCTACCATTACCATGCTTGACACCTTGACTCCAAACATACTAAATGTAGCTGTTGTGATGGTCACTGAACCTTTGAGTATCTGTACTCATTTTTATGTGCTATACTCTTAAAGATGAAAATAAACCGATCAAATCCTAAAACAGACAAGTGGTGGTGAGGTGTAACTTCTCAACAGGTCAAGGAAATGTTTAAGGAGAGTGAAATCCTTCCATCAGTAAATAAATCAGAGTTATGCAGTTGAAAGGAATTTAACTGTCTGAGTCTCTGAGAACTGTCTGAGAATACTTCACCACTCTCTTTTAACCTCCCTTTTAAGTCCCTGCATCAAACGGTGATATAGATTGTCTCCTCCTTCTTTTAGCCTTTCTTTTGTCTCTGTAGTACACCACCTGAGCCACTTTACTGCTGTTCAGAAAGGCAGCATTAGGAGGAGACAGTAGATTAAAAACAACTTTACTGGATCCATACTCAGATAGATTTTCAATCTGCTTTCAGAGAATTATGCACAAGGTTTTCTGTTTCTTCAGTGGCATGAAATAGAACTGAGAGCTTATTTAAAGTAAAAACAAACTTTTTTTTTTCAACCGATCACAAGGACGAAACTCAGCTTCTAAAAATGTACATGACATGTCATCATATCTGTTTTCCCTTTTGCTTCTGAGTGTGTTTTTAAACTGAAAGATTCTTCTGAGGTGTTGAGAGAGGATATGCAGCCCCTTAGAAATAGACTTCTTTTGCAAGGGACCGTTTGGGATGTTTTCTTTGTAAAAAAACAAACTAACAGATAGACCATATAACTGGTTTATTCAACAGTTAAAATTATACCAGAGGTTTTGGTTTATGCTTGAGCTACAGCACCTTCATGCCACTCGAACTGCTTCACATTGTTAGTCAAATCAGAAACTATATTGTATTTTATGGCTTGCGTTTTCAGGGTGATGTGCAATCATAAGTGCTCACCGTGTTTTATGCAATCAAATGTTTAATTTTAGCCTCATCTGACCCAAACATCTTCCACGTGTTTGGTATGCCTCCTATGTAACCAGGGGCAACAGCAAAAGAGGCTTTTTATAGCTTTCTATCAGCAATTGCTTTCTTTCAGGCACTCTTACAAAAAGAACAGATAATTGTCAAGTCAACACCTTCTCCAAAAACCTGAGCTGCAGGTGTCTGCAGGTCTTCCAGTTGTTGTTTTTTTTTTCTAACGTATGTGCCTATAAGGGAGCAGTTTGCTTCTCTTTTCTTTAAAACACTCTTGATGGTTTATAAATCAGTGAATGGATTGGCACCACAGTACAATAATGTTCTGTTGTCACTGTATCAACCTTCCAGACCACTCAGGTCTTCTGCTTCAATGTTTCAAACTTTGAAATGTTTGAAATGTGTCATGCTAATAAACTTGATTT
The DNA here is from genome assembly GCF_001443285.1 of Poecilia latipinna. Taxonomy (NCBI): domain Eukaryota; kingdom Metazoa; phylum Chordata; class Actinopteri; order Cyprinodontiformes; family Poeciliidae; genus Poecilia; species Poecilia latipinna. Next base: position 61,276 of record NW_015114705.1, on the reverse strand, counting down.
GACTTGGTGATTTCGACTACTTCTCTAATTCATTCTCTTACCCAACCTGTCTATCAGTGAGGACCAGCATGTTTGCAGTTGACCTCATTTTGGGAGCATCAAGCTGAATAAATGCACCCGAATAACTAAAATCGCTGATTTTAGTTGTTAACTAATTGTTGACTACCCGTCAGATAATTATTTCAATTTATTTTTTTATTTTTTCATGGGTTGATTATACCTTCAGCTAAAAAAAAAATCATATGATGTAAGCTTGGAGGTCTTGAAACAGAATATTTTTCCCTTTTTGTTTTTGCTGGTCCATGTTGTTCCCTTGAATAACCTTGCCGTCCATTTTGCCATGAATTACAGTTTCCCTCAAGCCTGATTAAACTAAGATGATGATCCATCCTTCTGGCCTGCAGCTGCATCTTGCACTCGTTTCCTACAGCTCTGCAGGGAGTGGCCGCTGGTGTAAGGTTCAGTTTTGATTGAATGGTATTCTGCCCCCTTGTGGACGCCGGCCTGATGTCAGGGGAGGGTTGAGGAGGTTTAATGGGCAGCTTACTCATAAACACGAAGTCACCTTAGAGTCATTAGATCACATCTAATTCTTTTTTTATTGAGCTATGGTTCAGTTTAAGGGCATTTCATTTCCTTTTAAGATCGAATTTATTACAAATTACATTTAAATAATTATAATTTTCCTTCTGATGGGTCCAAATCCAAATCCTCGATATCGTTGCTCTGTTTACAGTCAAGCTGTCAGTCAGCACTAAAATTAAAAAGCCTTTCTGCATTAACCCCTGTCCTCTAAATTACTTCTTAAAGCACAGCTGCAGTAGCCTCAGAGGCCACATTAGCCTCACTTATGGGAAGGACAGGCAGATAAGCTCCTCAGGTTGCTCTCTTGTCTAAATGTGTTAAAGCGAGATAAAATGGCTGCTGGATGCAACGTGGACCGGGTACATTTAGCTGAACTCCAGATAAGGAACCCTTTCTGTCTGCAGGAGGCCAAACGAGATGGTGAGCCTGCCTCAGTGTTTTCATTTTTACCCAAAGCTGCACGGTGGCTTCACTGCTTCTGAACCATCAGTGTCAGGAAGAGAAAACATTCTTTATGGAAAGACCATAATTAGAAAGATCACAATTATTTTGTTGTCATGTATTAATCTATTAATCTATTCTACAGACTGATAAATAAGTAAATAGCTTCCACATTAACAAGGAAACGTCATTAGAGTGATTTTGTAACAGCAGAGAACTGGTGGCGACCCAGAGTCACACTTACACTAAATGTTGACTCATTTCAGAGAGAACAGCAACCAATCAGTCTCAAAGAATGAAGCATAAAGAAGCTCAAAACACATTCCCAGTAGAGTTTGTCTTTCTGTTTGGGGCCATAATGCTGAAATCTCACTGGCCGATCATCAGCTGCCAGAAAGAGGAGGAGCTATCACCGCTCTAAGATGACATGTCACATCTCCAGGGACTCGCTTCATCACCTGTTGAGCAGAGCGTGGGCTCTCATGCAGATGCTGTCCTGTATTGTGCTTGTGTGACACTTTATATGCCTCGGTCCTGTTTGCTCTCCCCCAGTAACCTCAGAGAACAGCTGCACTCTCCCTTCAGTTGTATACTATTGAAGAATATCACCTTACTGTGAGTTATAAGTTCAGATACAAGGAGCAGCTTCCTTCACTTTAGTTTTCGCATGAAAACTTCTTACTTTAAATGTAAAAAATAAATAAATAAATTAAATATATATATATATTTAGCAAAAGATAATGAGCTATACCTCATCAGTAAATCAAATATAATTGCTTTTGAAAAACTGTTACAGTTACAAACAGCTATTGTTAATTACAGACAGAAAAAAGGAACATTACATCATTGGTTCCATTTCTTGAACACTCAAACAAGCCCACACCATCACACTACCACTGCCATGTTTGACTGTTAGCACCATGTTATTTTTCTAAAATATTGTTAGTTTTACACCAGATGTGATGGGGCAGAAACATTTTGTAAAAGTTTTGGGGATCATCAAGATATATATTAATTAAATCAGTTCAATGTATTTGATTTTAAATGTCTTCAATAAATAATTGAAAATAAACTGAATCTGTTATTTTTGTAAAGTGACTTAAGATCAGATTCTTTGTGAACTAGTACTTCACTGAATTTAGATAGGAAAGGTTGATAGAGCCGCTGCCTTGCAACAAGAAGGTCCTGGGTTCTAATCCCTATTGCTGCCTTGGCATGGAGAATATGCCATCACCATGGTGATGGCATATTCTCTGTGGCACAATCCGTAATTTAATGCAGCCAGTAAGCAAAGTTTTAACTATACTGATGATGTAACCTTCCAACCTTACCTTACATACAGTGATCTAAACCACCAGTGTGTTTGTGCATGGTTGTCTTGTGGCGACCTGTCCAGGGTCGAGCCTCTCACCCGATGACCTTTGGAGACAAACACCAGCACCCCCACGACCCTGCATGCATAAGAGGGTATAGACAATGGGTGGACGAATTCTAATAAACTTTCAGTTTAAAAATGTTCTATGGTAACCAATTTGCAACAAAACTGCGCTCAAATTCAACGAGTAAATATTTGAAATAAAGTAAGATAAATACCTCAATTTTATTGCAATGACAAATTAAAGGTGTCTGTCATGCAGCAGGAAATAGAAGTTGGCTTCATATTGGTAAAAGATTTAAAACTGCTGCATTCACACCACAAAATTACCTGAGATCGTTTTATAATCTTCTTTCAAGACAGCTAATTATTTGCTCTATTAATTTAAGGATGTAAAGTTTCTGTCAAAGCTTCAGTGAAAACTCCGTGAACTGTGATAAATAATTCAATGAACACTATCACTTTACTTGAGATAAACCTGCTGGGTTACCATGGTAGGAACGCATACATTATTTACTGGCTGAGTCAATGTGACTGCAAGGCAGCTTACTGGCTCCCAGTCGTTTTTAGATCCCTTCACACAGCGAGGATTAAACGTGGTATTAATCCATGGCAAACAAAATACCGTGTCTGAGCTGAATGTTCACCTCCGAATGAGAGGGAAGGAGCTGAACTGCAGTGTGCTGCTGGACCATGTAACGTGGCAGAGAGGTCGCGATGGAGGAGACAGTAGTGACCGCAGGACCGGAGAAGCCACAGAGGCGGGTGAGGTTCCGGGTGGCTTCAGGGAACAGTGGCCGGGTCCTGAAGGAGATGTTCAAAGATGAGGGGCCCTCAGACTCCCTGGATTCAGATTGCACCAGCAGCTCGGATGCCGAGCGGGCCAGCACCCCTTCTACATCTGGAGACGTCCAGGGAAACCTATGCGGATTCCTGGGCTCGGAGCTGGACGACAGCGAGAGTGAGCCTGATGAGCTGCTCATGTACGCCGGGGCCACCAAGGACTGGACGTTCACCACCAAGAGGGTCAACATTCTCAGCAAGAACGGGACGGTTCGAGGGGTCAAACACAAAGTCAGCGCAGGTCAGGCGCTCTTTGAGAACCTTCCTGACGGTGTAAGTACCGGTTGGCCATAATCACATTATTGCCTTAGTGGTCTTAAGACTTTCTTTCTGAGCTGCATATAGAAGCTCCAGTGCCTCTGAAAAAAACATTCAAATGTTGCTAAATTACAACCTCAAAAATTCATGATATTTCATTTATTTTTATAATGGACTAACAGTAGTAGTAACAGAAAGTAATGCACAGTTGAGGTTTACTGACTTTTAGTGCCTTTTTTTAGAAAACAGTGTATTCGACCTCTGTTACTCTGACGCTCCTAAATAAAAGTGCTGATCAGGTGAGAGAAAGATTGACCTTTGAATCCTTCTGCAGGAGAAATTCTATGTGTATTGGAAGACTGGCACAGGGCATCACTATCCCCATGGTGAAACAAAGTGGGGGCACCATGTTGCTGTGGGGAGGATTTTCAATCTTGGAAGAAATTGTAGTAGTGGCTGAAAAATTGTTTAAGATCCAGGTGGAGGTTTATGTTTGGACAGGGTAATGAAATAAAAAAATAATAATATCTTAGAGTGGCCTAGTCAAATCTGATTTAGAATCTCTTGTTAAACCTAAAAGTGTTGTAAACAGATGGTCTTTATGACGTCTCTCTGAGTTTGAGCTTTGTTACAATAAAGAGTGGGCATAAATTTTAGTCTATATTAGCGAGACTAGTAGATTCATATCCTACTAAAACTACCCTCAGCAACTGAGGGTAGTTTTACAAAAATATTTGACTTAGTTGTGTTTAATACAATTAATAGTTAAATTTTGTTGCAGGTAGCACTGTTTATCTGTCACAAAAAAATTCCAACAAATATACTGACGTTTGTGGTTTTAAAGTGACAAATTTGAAGTTGTAGCTGTATAAGTACTTTTAAAAAACGCTTTTGGAGCGGAACCAGAACAAACGCTCCCAAGCTCACACAACAATTAAAGATTAATGATCCATTTCATCAAGTGTTTCAGGAGAAACTAATCAGGTTAATGAATTCAGCACTGCTTTCTAGTATCACAGCACCGTCTGCTGCATGTCACTCCAAGGCAACAATGAGCCTGTGTGCTCACTAACTGAATGATGTCATGTGAATGTCTGAAGCGCCCAATGCAAATTATTTATTTCAAACATATATTTACAAAAAATGGGGAAAACCCCATTTTAAAAAGATGGTAGATATGTAATTATCATAATCCTTTTAGAAAATCAGTTCATTTGGGTCAAATCATAGCCAAGGACTTCCAAACAAGGATAATGGCATTCAATTAATTTTGTTAAACTAACTAACTTGTAAATGTTTTTAAGGGCACAAACAGGGTCAGATTTAAACAACTATTAAATTCCAATAATTACATTTTTCATAAGTATGAAACATTTCATTACACAAATAAACTAATCTGCATAAAGAAGCTCTTTTTACAGTCTACACATCTGTCATCTGTCAAAGTCTGTTGAAAGTACAGCTGGCAAGCTGAAAGTCCTTCACTTCCTGCACAAGGAAGGTAAACCATGTTGTTAAAGAAGCTGCGAGTTGTGTCCATGCATTCTTATGTAACAATTTTGAGATGACATTGAATTAAAGCCATCCCAAGGGCTAAAACCACTACATTTTTTGAGTTAAAGCTGCTGATTTTTAAACATTTTTTAAAAACTGTCACCATGTTGTGAAGATGTCTGATGAAATACACAGCTCCCGGTCAAAAACAACCAATCAGAGCCAGAAGGAAGGTCTGTCAATCATCCTCGTGTACACATGGCTAAATGTGCTAACGGCAGAGAAACAACTTGCTGCTCCAGGAAAACCATTTATCCTCCACATCAGTGGCTATGCTAACTAGGCTAAGCAGAAATGGCAGCCTGTGTTTTGATGAACCAGCTGCAGCGTTGCAGAGAACACGGGGCAGGATGCAATGGGCGCATACACTAGTATGATTGATAGTGGTAAGACCCTCCTCCTGAGTCTGATTGGTTGATTTTAATTAAGTGGCCTATTTCTGGAGTTAGTATTGGTGATCACCAGAGGAGCTCATTTTCCCCCCACAGATTATATGTCTTATTACCACATAATGATAATTATAACAAATATGTCAAAAACATATATTTAAAAAAAATAAGTTATATACTGCAGTTTTAACCAAACCCAATGTCATAAGTGTTTTACTGTGCTAAGGAGGGAAAGAACTACACATTTGCTCAAGTTTTCTTTGGGGATGAAATTAAATATTGTATTTCATTTTGGAAATCAAGATCACAAAGTAACAGAACACAAGCTGCTTGAGATCCAGTTAGAAGTTATTTACCCCATCTGCTGACAAGGAGAAAAGGAGATGAACTCTAAAGATCTTTGACAGAAGTTGAGGGAGTTTTTCTATGTAAATTAGGCAAACCTGGACTTCCTTCTGCTGCAGGACCAGGATTTAATGAAGGTGACAGTGGAGGTGAAGAGTGTACGGATTTGACATGCTGCTGTGTTGGAATGAGGTGCATTTATACTGTGATATAATGAGTAGGAGATTTGTTTAGAGCATTTTTATTTACTTATTTTTAATTCAAAAACTTACTGATATGAAGCTTATTATATACCTTTTAACAAATAGATAAAGCCAGACGATGATGTTACAGCTTTATAAGCCTCTGACTGGTTGATTCACAACTTATGCATGTATTTGAGACACAGCTATGGAGTTCTGAGTTTTTAATAAGGTTAAAAACAATTCTCCAAAAAAAGCTTTTATTTCACTCTTCAGGTCAATCAAAAATAATTTCATCAGTCCTAAATAACCTAAAGCAGCAATCATGACTAGATTCAGGACAGCAAAGGAAGCATTTTATTTCTGAAGGGTGTTTAATGTTCAGATAAACACACACTGTTTACAATTCTTTAATTTTGATCGTTTCTCTGGGTTATAAAAGCCTGCCTTTTATGGGTTCAAGTTTCTCAGTTAGTTTTTGATGTGATATTGAATTCTCCAGATATTAAACGCATAATTTGGTTCCCTCTTTAAAAAATGTCTCAATATCTAAAACAACTCTCGATGAATGAACTCAGTGCTAAAGGCGAAAAAACAAACAAACATGTTTACTTGTATTTTAATTAGCTGGGGGGGGGACAACAGTAACACAATCCATAGTGCAGTACAGCCAAGGAGCAAAGTTTCAACTTTACTCATGATGCAACATTCTCACGTTTCATTTTCGACTTTCCTCAGGTGCATTTACCTCTCGAGTTTGGACGCATAGTGATCTACACCACGAGTTTCCGTGTGGTGAGGACCACTTTTGAGCGCTGTGAGCTGGTCAGGAAGATCTTCCAAAACCACAGGGTGAAGTTTGTGGAGAAGAACATCGCTCTGGACAGCGAGTACGGGAAGGAGCTGGAGGAGCGGTGCAGACGTGTCGGCGAAGCCCCCTCGCTGCCAGTCGTGTTCATTGACGGACACTACTTTGGGGTCAGTCCCGCGTACTGCTTTGTAGCAGCTCCAGGCATCGGTCTCATGCGCGTCTGATGGTTTGCAACTTGTTTTGCAGGGTGCTGAGAAAATACTTGGCATGAACGAATCAGGAGAGCTGCAAGATCTACTGACAAAAATCGAGGTTAGGTTTCCCCTGCAGCCAGATTTGAAAATTATATTATTAGTTATAGATTGTGGGCAAGTAGATGAACTAGCCAGAAGTGTGTTTTCCCCTCCAGTTTCAGTTTGATGCAGACAAACAATAAATAATTCATTTGTTTGCTTTGAGATTTATTGGCATAATCATTATACCAGCAAAATGTCCATGTCCCAAAGCAAACAATTGAATTGAGTGCAAACAGGAACAATCAGCTCCTCTCACTCACTGTGTCATCAATAAAGTATGTGGAAAGGAACTAAAAATTTCATGCACATCAATATCCAGACATCTGTAATGGAGGGGCCGTTATTTATTGATTTTACACAATGCAATTGGCTCCATAGTGTGAACTACAATCCCTAAAAATAAATATTTCAGCTTCCCCCTCAGCTGTGGTAGGCCTTTCACATCCTTTGCTTTAATTTTGAATTCAGATTCCCTCCAAAAAGAAACTAAATCTAGATCCAAAACTACAATGACATTTAAGTCATAGTTGTTGTTTTTTGTTTTTAGCCCCCGAGGGTAATTAGAAGGGTGCCGCCCTGAAAGGTCATGCATGCAAAAATTAGCCTGAAACTGTCCAAAAACATTGGTGATTGTGTGTTTACAAGCATGAACACCAAACTATTTTGAATGTTAATTTTGCGAAACAACAGGAGACTGGCATTTCGGGAAATGCACTCATTTTCTGTGTAGTGGATGAGAAGAGGATCACAGTGTACTCTGTCTTTTAAATGTTAAACTAAGGAGAGAGGGGGGAAAAATTACTTCGAGGGCCTTGAAAATAATAAACCCCTTCCAACTTTTCTAATTTTGTCACATTTACCTGTTTGATAAACTTAAATAGTTCATAATTGTGAAATGGAGGAAAGGGATACTTTGTTTTAAATTAAAAAATAAAATACTTCCAAGAATGTGGAATTTTGTATTCCATCTTCTGAGTCTGTATTTTGAATATCTGTGCCTGTTAAAGAAAATCATTCCCCACAGGATGATACTGCCACTACCTTTATTTACAGTGGGGACAGTATGTTCAAAGCAATGCAAAGTGCTAGCTTTGTGTCCACACTGAGTGGATAGAAAACTAGACACACCTCTGTTAAAACAAAAACCTATTTGTTCAATTCAAATGAAAAACAAATTACAAACGGGCAATGAGAACGTGCCCTACCGCTTCCCTTCAACCTTTGTGTTGTTCTATCAAATGAAATCCCAATAAAGTACTCTTTGAAGTTAGAGTATGTAATGTAACAAAATGTGAAAAAATGTACAGAGTGTGAATACGTTTGAACAACTAAAAATGAAAACCAAATAATTTGATAGTCCAGTTTGCAAAATCTGCCTGAATTTAAAAACAATGAGCATTGAAAGAAATCACTGTATGGCCAGCAAAAAGAGATGTAAAGTCTGCCTTAGAAAAAGCAACACCATAATTTTAAAGATTGCTTTTCACAGATTTGATTACATCTTGTTAAAAAGTTTTTCCATTCTTTCTTTTAAACCTGGACTTTATCTGCACTGTTGGCATTTGAAGCCTTTATCCAGAAACTAAAACTAAATTTTCTCCGTCTCTCAGAGGGTTCAGCATCCCCAGACGTGCCAGACCTGCGGAGGCTTCGCCTTCATCCCGTGCTCAATGTGCCATGGCAGCAAGATGTCCGTGTTCCGCAACTGCTTTACGGACTCCTTCAAAGCCCTAAAGTGCACTTCCTGCAACGAGAACGGCCTGCAGCCCTGTGCTAGCTGCAGCTAGTGAGGACGGTGTGATGCCTAAACCAAACATCCCACTTCAGGACCAAAAACAGGAACCTGAAATGGACAGCAGCACGGCCAGTGAAACACGACACAGCAGGATCCTTTCTCCATGGCCATTATTATTGTGAAAACTGGAATTTCTAATAAAATCTGCAAACTTTCTGATTGTCTCCGTGTCAGTTGGATTTCCTTGAAACATATTTGATTTGTAAAAAAAAAAAAACATCCACTGAAGGGTTGTGAACCAGCTTGCCCTCTGGGAAACATAAGCTTGTTAGTCAGGAGGCGTCGTAATTAACAAATCTCTCGTCACTAATCCTATATCAGACACGGTTGGATAACAGACACTCGGGACAAACAGTGAAAGTCAAGGGCTCAATTTTCAGACAGTCGAAGGCAGCAAACTGGAACTTTGCTCACAGGGAAGCACAGAAATGAATTCAAACAGTAACATTAAAAACCCTTCAAAAAGCTCCTTGTCGATGCAATGCTTAACCACCAAAAACAACATTTAAACCCTAGATTTTGTTGATACAATCTCATCATTGCCCAAGTTGTGCCTGGGCACACTTGGGCAATTCAATTAAAATGTGAAGCTCATGTTTCACACAAATCCTTGTATGAATTTAGTCTTGATTTAACACAAACAAAAAACAAACAAACTTAATTTAGACTAAAATCATTCTAATAATGTTTAGGCTCCATGTTTGTGTGTTTAAATGCCAAAAATAAGAATACTTTTAAAAATATATATATTTTCTCTAACTTGTTTTTTCAGGCCTTGCAAGATCTTGTGTTCTTGTGAATGACTGTAGCTCTACTCTCTTGACCTGAATTCTTGATCCAGGTATTATTTGAAGATGCGGGAAGAATGAGAGCAAAAAATATAAGAAAATTTAAATACATTATGTTTAATTTTATTAACTGTTTTATATTTCTTGCTGAACATATCATGCATTAAAGACCATCTGTCCCAAAATAAGGGAAACACAAAGTCTACATTTTCACACTGCGGACTTTGTGAAGAATGCAGGAAAAAAAAATACAGTTTAGGTCATCAAAGGTTTACAGACATTAACTATAAGATACTTTTACAAAGGGACAACTATCGTCTGAGTTTCAAGCAGACGCACTTTTTTTTTTTATTCTTTTCATCTATACTAGAAGTAAAGCGGTTTTAGGCGCAGCAGCGGCTGATTTCGCTTCTGCTCCTGGCCGGCTCTGGTTGGCAGCAAATGTGGGGTCCATTGAGGAAGCGCAGCGCAGCTCTCTACGCTGTCATAGCCCTGTACAATGCTGCTTGAACATTATTAGACAAGGCAGCACCGTAAAGAGGCTAAAAGCGTAGAGCAGGGTGATGGTGATCAGCAAAATGATTCTCCTTCAAGATGCTCCTCTTCCCCCTGCGATTCAAGCCAGATAAGCGACCGTTATTAGAACAGTTTAATTACTGAAGGCTGGGTCTCTTCATTGACAATAAAAGATGATGACAAAAAGCTCGCAGCTTTAGTTTTGTCAGGTGTTATGAGATTCTGGGCTTTGTGATCACAGGCTGGACGTGATGGAGAAAATCTGAGGTTCCAACTGTGAAGGTTCAGTGCGCCCCCATCTGTGGGGTGATTGAGATGAAAAGACAGGAGAGAGGGGGTTGAAACACAAATGGAAGATGCATCGAAGATTTTTTTCCCCACCCCCTACTCAATCACATTTATAAAAGCCTAAAATAAAATTTATAAAGGGATAATAAAAGCGTCATTGTTAGCGCTCAGTTGCCGGAGATGGGATGATGCATGAGGCGATCAGCAGACACGGTCTCGACGCTCGTCTAAGCTATGATGAACCTGGTGATCCGGTTGCTATTTTTTTTTTCTTTTTTTCTCTCAATGAGCATGTATTGTGTGAAGATGGGGCGATATGATCGGAAACGAGATGGGCAGTGGCGGAGCTGACCTAGGAATGGGAAGACGAGACATGACACTGATGATGCGCGCAACACCCAGAAATGTTCAGACAACATTCAGTGGTTAAAAACCTGCAATGGTGGGATCGTCCGCACTGCGTCCGCTCTCCAAGGATCTGCGGGGGGAAAAAAAGGTTATTTCAGTCGAGTAATCGAGCGTAGTCCGGCCGCGGTGCTGTGCGTAATGTTTTTGAATGGTCGGTCAATGCGCAGACTGGTTGGAAATGACTGTTTTTATTGACGTCAGCGTACAGGCTAGTGCCCCCCTCTCTCATCCCCACAACTGCACCATCTAATGACTTTACATTCCAGTCAACCATCTGGGGTTCAAACAGGAAGCAGGCCCCCGATCTGCTAAAAGAGAGGCTTGAAATTTGACTTAAGGGGGCCCAAGATGTAAACATCTGCAGAGCACAATGTCACACAAACAACCAAAGATATTACTGATAGTCTGCAGGTGCAGATTTAACATGAGTTCGACAGTACAATATTGATTTTTCTCACTTTAGGCGCAAAATAACCCTGGACTTCTTGAAAGGGACCTATAAATACAACCCATGTTGGTAAAAGCTGAGTGATTAAAAAAAATAAAATAAAATAAAATAAAAAAAGCCTAAGCTCTAAGCTGAGTGTCAACTTACTTGGCTAAAAAGATGTTACGGTTTGTGTTTGTGTTGCCGATATGGGTTGAATTTAGTGAAGAGGATTGTCACCCTTACAGAAAACACGCTGTGAACCCAGCATGGAGCATGAGAAAAGTCATCATGGGGGTCTCAAACACATTAAAGTTGGGCTTAAACAGCTTAAACCCAACATTTAATATTTCAGTGATTCTTGAGAATAGGGACAAAACACGTCCTATGGATAAAGCACCAAATTTGAATAAAATATACACAAAATATATTTTTTCAAATATCTGACTAAAGTAACCTGGGTCATGTGAGCACAACAATGTATATTTTTCTTGTGTTTGCTGAATATTTTTTTTAACATAGTCGGTGGATGATGCCTGTAAATTCCCTTGTCCAGGAGCAGAACTCAATACATTATAATAGTTTAAAACAATTACAGAAATACTACAATTATATATTATGACAATTAAGTATAAGTAGTCATATAAATAATTATAAAAGTATCAATAACTAGAATTAAAAATAATTTTTAGATATTTTCCAACTCCGTTGAAATTTGTCCCTAGTTTTGGCAACACCGTCAGGCATGAGAAGAATGTAAAAAAATCAGGCATTATTGGGGGACACCAGAACTTCTTAGGACCCCATGACGTCGTCTTTTCTCTTTCTTTGCTAAGTGGGCTAGTTAGCTCTGGTTAACTTGTTATTCTTTAGTTTTTTCTTCTGTTTTATTCCTAAGTTGCTTGTCACAAACATGATGTGTCAACTCCATAACTGACAATTTTCAAAACTTTGATGAAATTTTGTGAAATAAAAGCTTAATTTTGGTTTACTGTGAAGATTTCATGGACCTGATGAGCTACAATATGGCCTCCTTCAGAATAACATCATATAAATTGAGGTAGTTTGGCATTTTGTGAACTCCGTCAGATGTCAACTCCATCAGAGTTTTTGTGACTCTTTCAGTGAAATTGTTATCAAATCTCACTTAAATGTGCAATTAATTCATTTTAATGTATTTTACATAAATTGCATTACTTCACATGTATCAAATTTTTCATTTTACTCACTAGTTTGTCGCCACCTTCAGTTCTGTGTCAACTCCGTCTGATGGACTTTTTGTTTTTTGTTTTAAATAATATTTCATCTGTTTCTTGACAAGCATTTGTCTGTAAAATGAGTAAAAATATAACTAATAGGGTATTTTGAAAATTATTTTATATTTATTTTTGTCAGATGGTGATGACAAAGTTCTGGATCAGGTGGATTAAATTTTTTTTTTTTAAATGTTGTAACTGGGAGCCTGCACCTTAGCATCTTTACATTTCCTAAACATTATTTGTCATATTTGCATACATAAGGTTGAGAAATAATAAAAAAAAATATATGGGAAAATTAAAACCCATTTTGTCCCTATTCTCAAGAATCACTGACTAAGATATTTGCACTAGAAACTAGACCAAAATACTTGGGTCAGATTTTGTTTTTCTGCAGCGTGTGCATCACTTTGTGGCCACCTCTCTAAAAA
>NW_015114705.1:38356-45818 GCF_001443285.1 Poecilia latipinna | reverse complement strand
ATAACATCATATAAATTGAGGCAGTTTGGCTTTTTGTCAACTCCGTCAGAGTTTTTGTGACTCTTACAGTGAAATTGTTGTCAAATCTCACTTAATTGTGCAATTAATTCACTTTAATGTATTTTACATAAATTTAATTACTTCACATGTATCAAGTTTTTCATTTTATTCACTAGTTTGTCAGTTCTGTGTCAACTCCGTCATGCACTGTCAACTCCGTCAGATGGACTTTTTGTTGATTTTGTTTTAAATAATAATTATTTTGTTTCTTGAGAAGCATTTGTCTGTAAAATGAGTAAAAATATCACTAATAGGGTCGTTAAAAAATATTTTTTATTTATTTTTGTCAGATGGTGATGACAAAGTTCTGGGTCGGGTCGATTAAAAACGTAATTTTAAAAAAATGTTGCAACTGGGCGCCTGCACCTTAGCATCTTTACATTTCCTAAACATTATTTGTCATATTTGCATACATAAGGTTGAGAAATAATTTAAAAAAAATATATGGGAAAATTAAAACCCATTTTGTCCCTATTCTCAAGAATCACTGATTTGTGTCTTTCTGGACTTTAATAAATTCTTGCATATTATATGATGTTCTCCACAGGTTGCATTAGAGCCACATTTTAACTGCCTGTATAGGTTTCATTCCCTTCAGAGTTGGGCCCACAAGGTACCTAGGTGCCATCTACATGCAACCTGTGGTGACAATGTCATGGTCAGTTTTTTTTTTTTTTTTTTGCTTGTTTCAAAGTCCCAAAAGACTCACACATTAATCAGATGACTGTCTTGCATAGTTTTTACTAATCTAAAACATATGCGGGCCCCAAATTAATTTTGCTCTGGTTTAATAAACACTAAATGGCCCTGGGCAGATCATGGGTTTCTTTTATGGGTCTCACTTTTGGGTTTAATATAACTTATATCAGAAAACCAGTTAAATACTGTGTAAACAAGGTAACAACTTCAAAATTACACAATCAATCTAGGGCCCATATAGGCCCCACTTTGTACTCAAGAGTTGTTTTGCATCAAATTAGTATCAGCGATTAAAAAGGACCCAACTTACACGATTGAACCACAGCTTGATTCAAAGTTCAAAATGACATTAAAAAGCTGACAATGACTTACACAGGCAGAACCAGTCAACATGTGCATTGGTAGGGGACTTGATGTACCTGAAGACCCATTTGGGTTTATTACATTTAATTCATATCGGCAAACTCAGTCGTACAATCTTTATAGATATAAATAGCAAATAGCCCTGTCATTCCGGTCACATGTGTTCTATTTTTTCCCTTAGATTTCTTGAATCAAGTTGGCAGTTTTACATAAGGTAAATATGTAAACTTGTAATCAGTGCACATATGGGTTCCGTATGCAAGTACTGACTGCTTAATCACACAACTTGCATGAGAAATGTTACCAAAAGTAACAGAATGAAACACCATGATTCAATAAATTATTTCAAATTTATTCTAAGTCCTTCAGCAGCAGAAATATTAGTAAAATAACTAACTATTGACACCTTCAAAAGAAAAAAAATGTATATAAACCCATCGTCCATGAACAGAGCCGTACGACTACGGCCCACCTCCTGAAGCAGAGAAGAAGCTTGTGGCAGGTGTTTCTGAGATGCAGCTGCAACAGTGTGCTGACAGGGAATTTAAAAAAGAAAAAAGAAAATGCGCATTTATGCTGAATTGTTTTCTCTTTTTAAGAATAGATCAGCAGACATACTAAAATGGGGATTGATTCTTTTTTTTTTTTTGATAATTCACTGTAGAAACAGAAATGATCTGTTGTCTGGAAACCTGTCAGGAGGTTTGCTTTTGATGAAATCTGGAAAAGATGAAGTGGTTTTGTGCTTTTTGTTGAAAAAGACAAGAAGGGCTAAATAATTCCATCCCCTCTGAGGGTTTAATCTTTGGAGCAATACATTCACCCGCTGATCATTTTGAAGCAAAAAAAAAACTCTTGAAAGGAAACCGATGTAATAATTTCTGGGGATCAAATTGTAATCTTCACATTTTCATCTCTACCCGTATTATCGTTTTTTTTTTTTTTTAAATAAAATATCACAAAGACATGATAAATTACTGCTGATTTTTTTTTTTTTGTCTTTTTGGGTCATTTTTCACTCCCACTAGAAATCAAATGAGAAACTTTACACCCATTTAATCAGATTTTTTTTTTCCTTCAAGCATTAAAATCTTCTAGTCGTTCTCATTAACCTGCAACACTGAGCCATCTTCAAAAAGGCTTCAAATTAAAAGAAAAACACAAAACAACATTGACTAGCCTTTAAATATGTTCTGTTTAAATACGTAGAACTCGAGTTTCCTTTGCGCTTGTGAAGAAAACACTATCACTGTGGTTCACACGGAAGATTAACGCACAAGCGTAGTAACTGATACTGGTCCTGTTCCGAGTTTTGACCTTGCTAAAATCCAGACACAAACACGGAGGAATGTAAGCCAAAGCAAACAGTGGCTGGTTGGAAGGACGTCTGTTTAGATTCAATAAGATGTCTGACAGTCTTGCTCTCTGCTGACGAGCTGAGCAACTCCAACAATTACTGTTCAAACATGCTGTGTTTGCGCCCCGGGAGTGAACTGGTGTAAGACTTCAGGTTGATCTGTGTGGAGATGGTCAGAGTGGGAGGTGGGCTTGGCTTTCTTTATTCCTTCTGCTAAAGTTCTTTGTGCAGCGGGACGTTTCCCCAGCAGTCACTATAGTATCTCCAAGTCTACGTGGCGAACCTCTGGGTTACGTTGCTGCAAAAGGAAATAAAGACAGTCACAAATCTCCCCCCCTGAAATATTTTCTAATGCACATCAACAAAAAATAACTTCAACAACTTCCTCCCGCGCTACCTTCAGCTCCTTCTCCAGGCGATCCACCTCAGCCCCTAAAGTGTCAATGATGTTCTCGCCATGTTTCAGCATGAAGTTTTCCAACTCTTCAGGTGTTTTCACCTGCTGAATGTCCTGGAGAGACAGAATATAAGCAACGCCATGGCTGAGCGATCCACTTCACACCCTGATGTCTGCAGTAAACAATGCAAACATTGTGACATCAGGCAGTTTTGAGGTAGATTGAAGATTCCCAGATCTATGTTGAGACAATGTGGCAACACCGTTCAGCAGTGTGGTAGAGACTTCTGTCTAGTTAAACACAAGCCGTTCTGAAGTCATTGTTCGATTTTATGTTGAATCTTAAAGGAACAGATTCTTCTTTCAAACTCATGACTGAACAAAGGTCCATTTTTGTTTTCTTTCCCCCCCTCAGTCTCATCTGACATTCTGATTACTCACACTTTTTTGTTTGAAAATTTATAAGGGTTTCCCTCTATTTTTTTTCTTATGTAAATATAAATATTGTCATCTGAATACAAACATTTCTAACTTGACTTATTAAAATGGAATCTCTGTTATCCGGGGAAGTTAAGCTAATTAGTAAACCTCTGGCTAAGACAAAAAATCACCATAAATGTTTACCAAACATGTTTGGCTATCTACGGACAGAAAAACGGGCCATCAAAATCTGTGTCAAACATGAAAGGGAAAAATATGAAAAACCACGATCTTTTTAATAACAACAAAGTGATCTGCTGCAAAAAGAAAGTGAAAGCTTACGTTAAGGATTTGGTCAATGTCTTGTTTCTCCAGATAAGACCGTGTCACCACTCGGCCATCGAAGTCAACTTCAGCCTTGAAGCGCACTTTACTCAGTCCCATATCTGTGGCCTTCACATCATGGATGGCTCTGTGTGCAAAAGATACGGCTGTAAAACCTCAGTACAACGCAGGATTTCTGCCAGGCAAATCACAATCATATGCAGAAAAATATCTGATGACCTATAATTCCTAAAGAAAAGGTCTACAAGGGCTGAATCATATAGCAAAGACAAGCAACAAACAAACTGAAGCTCAGGCGTTGTGTAGAAGCCCCCCGATAAGTCTGGCAATGCTGCACATATTCAGCTAATGCGATGAAGCAAAAGCGCAAAAGACTTCTCTGAGTTCAGCTCACTGAACCATCACCATATAGCGGATACCTGGCTAGAAATATCTTAGATTGATTTCCAGCAAGCATTACTTTTTAGGCCAAACAGCTTTGCTTTTACATCTAATATATTGAACCTAATATATTTCTGAATCAAGATTTGCCTTTGGTGATTTTTGTTAAGTAGAAGAAACACATGGGAAACAACTAATAATCAAACTGAGGGAAACTTTTGCAAATTTAATTTTATATACCCATATATATGCATTTTTTCAATTGTAACTGTAACTGCAGCAGGTTTAAGGTTCGTATGAGTCAGGTAATAAACTGGGTGACTGTGATTTTATGAAGTTGAGCAGAAGGTGCTTTTTATGTCCACTCCTCTAAATAGAGTGGATCATTTGAAGCCTCAATCCACACCACAGTTTGATGTCTTTGACTAAAGGTGGGCTAGTTACATTTGCTTTGACGACATCATTATAAAATTTTAAATCAGATGTTACGATCAGTTTTTCCAACACTTGAGAAACCTTTTTACAGAATACCGTTCTACTTGACTGACTTCTTGGATGACTGCTTTTTACTTCTACTTGAGTAAAAACATGTTGAAGTCGTGTGACTCTTACTTCAGAACGACTTTTTGGGTACTCTACCCACCTCTGCTCTTACCTCACAGCCGGGTCGTTCTCCAGGAACTCTGTGAGCTTCTGGACTTGCTCCGGCTGTATGGAGCGTCCCAGCAGGGCCTCGGTGTTGGTGTAGATCAGGAACGCCGAGACGGCGCCCAGCAACGTTCCCACGCCGAGGGAGCCCAGACTGTCATAGTACGGGTTACCTGGGATAAGGACAGTTCCATGCTGAAGTTTTTTGAACAACAGGAATTCAAACAATGACCAAATGGCTGAGGGTGTTTTATATCCGATATGAAAATCACAATTTGGGGGATGATATATTTGTGTTCACCTGTGAGTGAGGTGAGTCCCATACAGCCAGAAGCGATGATGACCCCCAACACGGCAGCAGCATCTTCCAACAGCACCACGTTGGTGCTGGGGTCTCGACTCTGCATGACTTTACACAGGAAACATAAAGATTTTTACACAGCAGTTCATGATTCACATCATGTTTTCACCAATAAAAACTTTCGGTAACACCGAGATTTAGATAATTGTGGGAATCTGACAGAAACTTGCATTCTTTCACAAAGACAGTTGGTTGTATTTTCTGTGTGTACTAAACAGAAGTCACAACAACAAACTCTTTGTCACATAATTAAATGCGAAATGAGCATACCATATTCATAAAAAGACGTCCCGTGCTTGTGGGCACTCTTCTTTATCTCATTAAATGCAACTAGTAAGGTGGCTGAGAAAGAAAAACAAACATGTTTCAATTCAAACTGTGAAACTTCAGCTAAAAATAATAAAATCTTATATTGTATCAAAACCAACCTCCTTCAGACACCAGAGAGCCCGCTAAAATACAGTAAGCCTGCAAAATTAACATGTGAAACGGTTTCTTTAGTCTATAAATTCTGACTTTAGAGAGTTAAGTTAGTATTAAGTTAATATTAGTTTTCAGAGCAGACACTCACCCAGAGCAAAGACTCAATTGGTTCTGGGTGTAGTAATCCCATAATGCCATGGTACCAAGAGAGACCTGCTCCCATCATAAAAATGCCCACGCCGCTGATGAGGGAGGCGATGTAGCGCATGTTTGAAAAGCCGTACCTGAAACATGGAGTCGAGACTTAGCCTACCAGCGTCTACTCAGTTACAAACACCAGCTCTGTCTGTACATGCAGACCGTAAAGCAAAGTTCCTACAGATCACTCATTTCAAAATTCAACACATTTCCAGACCCAATTAATTTTGAAAATTAATGATCTGCAACAAGTACTGAAACACTCAGCAGCTGGACAGTTGCATTCAAAAGTTCAGGAAAGGTCAAATAAAACTCTTCCGCAATGTTTATACTGCATTTCAGGTACATGCTCAAATGTCCATCAGAAAGTCCAATACTCCTGACTTCTTGTGAAAGTTTCTTTTTTTCACTGTCACTCATTCAGAAAATATTCAAACAGCATATTTTTTTCTAGGGTGCAGACAGAGCATGCTTAGTGTTTCAAGGAATAAAACTCCTACAAAGTATTTACTCTTCACTAACATGGTAACTTAAAATTCTTTAATGGCAGATCAAGAACCACGGTTTTTTTTTTGGTTTGTTTTCGGAGAGGTGTGCTGCTTACGGGTGAATGGCGTCCGGGTTTCGGACAGACTGGCTGATTCCCAGGGCGAGCAGAGCCTGGTTGCAGGTGTCGGCCAGAGAGTGGATGGCCTCGGAGAACATACTGGCTGATCCGGTGTAGACCCAGGCCAGTAGCTTGAAGAAGAAGTTCAAGCCATTGCTGAGGACATAAATAAAATAGAGATTCATGAAGCCAAACAATCAAGTTTTACATATAATTTGCTAAATTACATATATGTACATGTTTTTTTCGAAGAATGCTTTGGAAACTAATCTGACACATCACTGGACCTCTGATGAATTTACTGATTAAATCTTTAGGTCTCGTGCGTCGTCCAGCTTCATGTGACTCCACATGTCCTCTAACACAATCTGACTAATCTAATAGGCAGCAGAGGCTCATGTGACGACAAGTTTCCAAGGTCCCACCCGTTTAAAAACAACCAGATGTATTGTTCTTATTAAACAGGGATATATATATATATTTTTTTTTCCTTCCAATTCACAAATATTAAATTCTATATACAAAGTTTTCAAAAAGTCTGGGCTTTAACATAAAAAAATGTTTTGGAAGGACTCATTGTGATTTACATAATTTGTAATAGATTTGAACTAATTTGTGCATTAGTAAAATACTCAAAAAATGTGCCAGTGATTATGGAAGGAGATAAATAAATGCTTAGGACAACTTTGGGATATAGATATTTTTAGGAACCCCCAATAATGTCTGGAGACTTTCAGTACAACAGGGAGCTTTTTATGCATCATTTGTATACATCAGACTTCTGCACCCAGTTTTTTACCATAATGCTTTCTAAGGATTCGGGGTAACCCTGCAGACTGTAATTCAGCACCTGCCACTGTATGTGCTGCAGCTCAGACAATTCAGTAAATATGAGACAAATGCTCTATGAAAACCACACAAAATTCAGAAACAAGGTGACCTGGTAGGACAATAGAAATAAAACAAAACAACAAAAAGAAAAAAAACTTACATGCAGATGGCCACCATTACCACCTTCCCTGGACCTTGCAGAAATGTCGCCCTCTTGCCAGATCGGGGCTTAAGAAAGAGAAAAAATAATAAAAATACAAATGGTTTTCAAGGGATGATCTCGACATACCTGGCATGCCTATTATAATAACAATATCAATAATATCAATGACGATATTAGACATTTTAAATAGTATTCTGTCATTGGGGCAT
>NW_015114705.1:25463-35171 GCF_001443285.1 Poecilia latipinna | reverse complement strand
TAATTTTAGCTTATGCATTAATTTTAACATGATGAATGGTACAAGTACAGCTTCGTCCGTCAACATGCTTCTGCCTCTCCACAGGTTATTGACTACAATTTAGCTAAGCTTAGCATTGATGATTATTTTTAGCATCAGAACGCTGGATTCCAACCGACGGGCAAACTTTGGCATGCCCCGGTTAAATTTCTTCAGGAATTTTCTAGTTTTGTCTCTATTGTTCTCTCAAAGGGCAGCAGGTTAGATGGCTCCTCTGACCAAACAAACCAGCAGAGTGTAGAATATACCACCACATACCAGCCAGGTACAGCGCAGTCACTGAAATAACATCAGAACCATACAGCAAAGACAGGGGGCAACATGAATGTCACTGTGTGTAAAAGATGCAGTGACCTCAGTTATCGGGACAAAGGTCACTCAAACACAACTAGGAGTAATTAACTATGGTACGGTGGCACAAATGTTACTGAATGTTAATGCTATACATTAACATATCAATATCAATGTAGCTACTATTAACAGTACAGTGTCACATTGCAACATTTCAAAGGTGTCAATCTACCAGTTTATTTTTAATGTAGAAATACAACAGTTTAATGTGAATTTACAGCAGGTGTTTCTACAGAAGTCAAAATATAATGGATGATGGAGAAACAAATGGATGGAAAAACACAGGGAGAGAAGGATGGATGAACATATGATGACAAATGAACAAAGTGATAAACAAATGACAGACAAACAATTCATAGATGGATTAAAAATGAACAAAAATGGATTAAAGTATATACAGAAAAACAATTTGACAGATGGATAAATTAACAGTTGTGCAAACAAATGGAAACACAGATGGATGGTTGGAGCATTTAGATGATGAGATAAGGAATAAAGTCAGGAATTCCACAAAAAAATAACCCCAAAAACAGTGGGACAAAAAAAAAAGGCTCTTACCTTAGTGTTTCCCCAAAAGTCTTTGTACTCCTTTAACAGCTGCTGGTTACGAAAAATATCTGCAGATAAACAAACAGGACAAACAAAAGCAAAAATTAAGCATTTTTTTACAACCCCACAGCAAAACAGGGAATACATAACCATTCCAGCTGAGAGATTATCTGGTTAGTAGTATTTATGATATAAATGAGAAAACAACATTTTTACCAAGTTTTCAAACAATAAATCAATCAATAAATAAAAAAAGAATAATTTGTGGGTTTTTTGACAATTTTGCTGCTGCAAATTGTGTGAATATTAGCGTGGCTATGACAGGTGTGACTCTGGCAGTTTACCTAAAGGTCTAAGTACAAATCCCAGCTGAAAAGTTATTGAAACCATTTCCAGTTGGGACTTTGAATAGTTTTTCTACCTACATTACAAAATAAACATATTTTGAGTATTTTTTTATGCAGCCTCTATGAACAGAGAAAACTTTGTGCTTTCAATTTATCCACAAAGAAACAAATGTTAAACCTACTCTCTTGGTACTCTCTCTCCACTTCTTTCCTGAGATTCCTCTCTCGGTCTAGAGCTTCAATGCTTCCCCACACATCTAGTGCTCTGATAGCAAGAAAAAAAAAAGAATATAATCATAAATCAACATAAGAGAAATATGCATGTAAATGCTGGTTTAATAAATGACTTGTTTGAAAAGATTTGGTATAATTCTCGTTGGATGTTTTGGAGACGCAACATTAGAATTTTGCACTAACTTGGCCTCCACGTCTGACCGCAAAAACACAGTGAAAGCCTCTGTGTCGTCATGGGGGCTGCGCCTTCTGATCTTCCGGAGCTGCTCCAGATCACTGCAAGTACAAAAGGAGTAGGGCAAGAAAATTTAAAACAGACTAAAAGAAATGTCAGGCAATATTTTTCAAGTGAACTGCAAAAGCATGTTCAATTATTAACTTCAGGGGAATTTGTACAATTATTGTCGCACAAAGAAATGGAACAGTTTCCCATTTCCCATAATATTTATATACAAGACAAAGGAATTACCTTGGTTTGAGACAGAACTCATTCATCGCTCTGACAGCAGTGATAAAGTTGTTCTTAGTGTATTTGGCTCCATACTCCCTTTTTTTGAGGACAGCTCGAACTGTGTGCAAAATTAAAAGACCAATCAAATGACAAACTGATTTCAATCTGAATCAGCTACCAAGGGAAACAATTCAAAATTTGACAAGAACACGCAAATGTGACCTTTTACCTTTGACTTGAATTGCCTCAACTTTCATTAGTCCTTGCAGTGCTTTATTTATGGAAGTAAAGATATGAATAAAAAATAAAAATTAAGCTTAAACTTCCATAATTCTTTGATGTCTACCTGTAATCAGGTAGACATAAAAAAAATTAACCAGTGTGTTAATGGAAAAGTTTACCTGATGAATTTGTGGTGACTTTTGCAGCACCAGTCGCCACTCTCTCTGCTGAAGGGGAATCAGTTGATTTTGATTTTGGAGGACCATCTTTACTATCACCAGAGGTAGAGTAGTACTGCACCTTCGTGAGCCCCAGAGAGGCCACACGGGAGTCAGGAAGGCTGAGCCATAAGCTGTGTGTGCCTCCAATCTGCCAACCTGTGCAACACAGTGGCTCATTAGTGATAATATGCAATTGTGTGTTTTCTTTCCATAAAAAATTACAATGACAGTAAAAAAAAACAAAAAAACAACATCAGGCAATTAAGTGTGGATATCCAAAGACAAACTGAGGTAGAAACTCTCTCTGCTTTGTGAATATTTGTATCAATGACATCATAAGAAGCACAAGAAGCTTTTGATGCAGTCTCTGAAGGTTTTGGGTTATAAGAGACAAAAGTCTGGCCTGAACATGTAATATGGCTCAAACTATGTCTAACATGAAGCTTTAAACATTGTGACAACCCTCTGTAAAAATACCAGGTTTTTATGTTAAATAATTTACACAAAAAATGTAAATAACACATTTAAACAGGAATTGAAGCGCTTTTACTGAAAAACAGGAAATAACTTTTTATATTGCAGCAAAATTAATAATACTAATCTATAACAGTATAACAACAATTTTGGAAAACAAATGCAGTTGTGATAATATCCTTATTCTTGTCACTTCTCTCTTTGTTAACAATGCTCCCAACTGTCATTGGAAGTATTTTGGTCACAACAATATGCCAGGTGAGAAGTGAGACTCCATGTATTATCAGCAGGCAAAGTGCAAGTATGACTGCATAACTTTGCCCAAACATATGTACTATAGTTTGGATAATTTGACTATTGCTAAATAATTTAAATATACACACAATCTTGGTACTCATGGTACTCATGGTCTTGGTACTCATTTTATCATTCTGCCCTTTATAGAGTACTACAACAAAAGCAAATGTCTAAAAATTATATATATATTTTTTTCCTGTAAGAGATAAAAGAACAACTAGAATTTCATTAAAAACATGCACAATGCGAGAGGAAAAAAATTCAGAAATAAGAAAAAGGTTAACACAAAAGAGCTGATTAGTTGCCTTGTCGGTTGCTAGGGAGGATAATATTGATTCAACATCAACTGACAACAATAAAGCAAATGGAAAGAGTGATCGTGAAGTCTTCTAAAAGACTGATCTGAAATTATCTGAAATGAGTTGGTTTACATATAACAATAAAAAGTCTGGCTAGGATCCCATTGTTTTTTCCCCGACAGTAAAAAAAAAAAACAGATTTAAAGTAGATATAACAGTAACAGGCAACTCATCCAGAAGCTCACCTCGGGGAAACCTATGAGACCACTGGGACAGCGAGGACCTGTGCTGCAGGGACACTCTGCAGAAGACATGCCATTGTCTGTGGGCCAGGCTGGGTAACATCCTCTCTGCAGCGGGGCTTGGTGTTGAAGTGCAGGAGTGTGCTCTGTAAATTCACAGATATCCCAGTCACAGTTGTGTTAGCATTACCAGCCTGCCAACTTAACCCAACCACCTTTCAAACAGATTAACGTTGAGAAATATCCTCTCAGGTTCAGATAGTGTCATTAGTTAGCAACGTTAGCGTGGCTAAAAACAAACTAACACGATAAACTAAACTGACAGTTATGGTAAAACTGAATATTTTTCATTTAACAGAAAAGTACAGCTTCTGCTTTTTGGCTAGCTCTGTTCTGCTCCGTTAAGCAAACCCGGTGGAAACAGAGCTACATAGCTAAGTAGCATGATCAGCTAACGTCATTAGCCTTGGAAATAACAGGTGCTCTTTAACATTTAAATTTCAGACTAAATTGAAGCAACTGAGTACCGGCTGCGTTTATAAAATATTGTCATAAAAATGAAATACCTTTTTACGGTGAAGATTGCTCTGCATAGTATGAATCCATTTTACAAATTGATCGTAACGCCGCTTCAGACATACGATGGAAAAAACTACAAACGCCTAATCACGTGACCTATGACATTTCAGTGAGGTAATCCCGCGCGAGTGAGTATGAGTTCATTGGGGAATCAAATGATGTCGCGATATTTTGCACTACGCTGTGGAAGGTCAAGCATCTTTTTTCTGTTTTTTGACATTCATTTTAAAGACATATTAACTATTATGTATCACAAGAGAAAGAAAACGACTATCAGAAGAAGATGACCTCCTTTTTCATTATCTAAAATAAGTATATTTTTATAAACTTAGAGAATATGGAACTAGTTCCCTTAAAAGGTGACAATATTCTTACCTAATATAGAAAGTTTTAAAATGCGATCCAAAAAGAAGCTTGAAAACATCCACTTTCTTTGTAGTAGCATAGTTTCACACAAAAATTGTTATTTTTTTACCCCACTGAATAAATTGCACTGAAATTTACAGGTGTGAGATTATGCCACTGTCATAAAGTTGTTTTTTTTTTTTTTATCTTCCAGCATTACACATTTGTGAACATTTATGGTCATGTTTATTTGGCATGCAACTTAATATAAGATTCAGTTAAATCCAATCTGCTTTTATGAATAACTACAGCACATTTTCATGGGAAAGTATAAGTTTTTCCTCCTTCAGTGTAATTTGTAAAAAAAAAATAGGAGTAAATATTGTAAATATCTTCACAGCATTATGTAATTGCATATAATATTTAACTGAAACTGTCAAAAAATGTGTTGACAGTTTTTCAGCAATGTGCACACCACAAAAGAGGAACTTTTTGCAGTAACTCTGTTAACGTAACTTCTAACAGAAGAAAAATAATGTGTTAAAGCACTAATAGAGTTCATCGGTCAGCATGAAGGGCGTGCTTCCGTCATTACCCAACCCAAATCAGTTGTAAATACAAAAGGGAAGGACTTAACAGTGTAATAATAGAAAAGGGCGTTGTCGCCAAACAAGATAATCCCAAGACTTAAGAAAGAAATATGCAGGTTTATTGCATCTGTATAATACTACAACTGATACAGATCCTGACTTTGCATTAAAATGGTGCTCCAAAGGGCAGCTGTGGCTTTATTATAAATTACATAAATGACCGATAAGTCAAACACAAACACAAGGAGGTGTTATTGTTTGATTATTCAGGTGGTTTCTTGACAACAATCTTTGCACATTCATTACTTTCATTTCACCGTCATTGTACTGTATTTAGAGTGTTTAATCAGTCAAGGCCCACCACATAATTTAAGAGTCAAAACTGAATTTAAGGTTGTTTAGGTAAAAAATATAATCAGTGAAAAATATGAACACTGTTTACAATTAAGGTCACTTAAATGCAAAAAATTTAAGATTATGATCAATATCATGAAACAAGTCATCACTCTGATGAAAGAATGTCCTGGTTCTGGACTGATTGTCTGAAGTTTTTGGTCATATAGAGAAACAAATGGGTTGGGGACGATGTCTGCATCAACGCATCGTGACAAACTCCTCGGACGAGGTGGGGTGGATGGCGACAGTGTTGTCAAAGTCTGCTTTGGTCGCACCCATTTTGATGGCAACAGCAAATCCCTGCAGCATTTCGTCACAGCCAAGGCCCTGCATATGCAGGCCCACCACCTGCAAAGATGAGACGGTTCAAGTTAAAACAACCAACCAACCAACCAAACAAAAAAAAACAAAAAAAAAAAAAACAAAAACTGAACTTTGTGCCTGGAAAGTAATTAAAATAAAACAAAAAACGTGGTCGCCAAACACAGACATCTTGTACCTTCTCCTCCTTGCCCACACACACCAGCTTCATGATGCATGGACTCCTCCTGCTTGTGATGGCGTGATACATCGGCGTGAAAGACGTCTTATAGATCTTTACATTCTCCTTTCCATGGGATTTAACAGCCTCATCTGAGAAAAGGACACAAACAAAGAAGCATCTGTCATGCTGGTTTGCTTAGTGAAGCTAGGAATGCTGGGATATTTACCAAAATATTAGATAATAGAGAATGCTGGAAGTGAAATCATTTAGGATACAGGAGTAGTCACCTTCTGTGAGGCCCACAGTACCAATGGGTGGGTGGCTGAACACCACTGTGGGGATACTGGAGTAGTCCAACTTGGAGTCCTTCTTGCTCTCAAACAATCTATGGGCAAGCTTTCTGCCTGCAGCAATGGCGACTGCCCCACAAGTAAAATAAAATAACAGTGAGCTTTAAATGACTTGGCTACGAAGCAACTTGTGTCGTTTTTGTTGTCTTCTACCGGGTGTGAGAAGAGCTTTGCCACAAACATCCCCAACAGCATAGATTCCTGGCCGAGAGGTGTTCTGGAATTCATCCACGATGATGTGGCCTCTTTCATCAGTGTCCAGACCCTGGCAGACAAAAGGAAGAGCACAATCACAGGAGGCAATCTTTAACAAAAAAAAAAATAAAAATAAAAAAAATATGCTTTTTCTTGCCAAATTCTTTGGCCAACTGATCCAATTATTTGACCTGTTTTCTGTAGAAAACTGACTATGCAAAATGATGGAGAGACTGAGATAATGGGGTTACTGGAACATAGCTAGACTTTGAACCTTTACAGAGCAGAAAATAAATGTATTTATATAGTGAAGTAAAAATCCCACATTAAGAAATAATAGAAATAATTTATAAGCAAATTACCAATTGCACAGGTATGGGCACCACTACCAGTCCCTCTGATAACTGATAAAAATAAAAGGAGCAAACATTTGTTTGATTTTTAAGACGTGGGGTGAACTGAAGAGGAACCTTGATAGGCTACACATAGGAGTATGGACAAAAATCACTCTATGCACGCTCCAAACTTCTGAAATGTTATAGGAGAGGAATAAGTGCTGTCCTATTGGTTAAGTTAGATGGTACAAAGAATTAATACAAGCAGCTCCAATAGTTGTGGTGAAAGCAATTTTGTTCAAAACAAAAGACAACAGTATTTTCAGCCTGCTCCACATTACTTTGGTGTTAGCAAAACAGCACTAACACTAAACTACATGACTACAGACAAGAAGTGCTGGCAGTGCAACATCAGAAACCACCACAAGGAGTTACGTTGAGCCCTTTGCTGTTCACCACTGCTGACACACCAATGCTATGTCAGCTTTAGAAGTAACCTTGTGATTAAGTTTGCTGATGATACCACTGTTGTCAGGCTCAATTCAATCAACGATGAGGCAGCTTATAGAAAAGGGACAGCAACTCACAGCCTCACTGGCACTGCCCTCAACTGGTCAAAATCTAAATCTCACTTACAGAACAGACCATGTTTCTATTGGAAATACAAAGTCAAACTCACAGTGGGGTCCCACAGGGGCCATTCCTTGGACCCACTCTATTTACTTTGGTCATGTCATCCTCCAATGAGGAATTTCATTTCAATGTTAGGTAGATAACATGCATGCAAAAATTATAACAGATGTTCCACTTTCATCATCCATTGCATCAGCACTCATCATCTGTGTGGATAGACAACTTGGACCCCCTCCACAGAATTCCCTCTCATCATTATTCACCAAATTTGAGATAGGTTTGATCCTTATCTCACTTTTGAGACGAGTGGATGTATAGACCCTGGGTAGGCAGCTTCACAACATGAGACAGACAATCTTAGCATGACAGAAAGGTTTTAAAGAGAAGAGATGCCTCAGTGCCTTATCAGAGCACTGACTAAAAACCAGAGGGTATTTAAATAAAATTACATACCATAGTCATGGTTTGCTTACTTTCACTTTTGCCATCTGGTAAAAAAATACCAAATCTCAAGATCAAGGAGTGCATGGTTATTAAGCAGTTTTTTCCCCTACAATCAAACTTCTGGGTCAAAGTATGTAGAATGCACATTTAGTATTGATTTAAGCCCAGTTTCAACTTACCAATGATTGATTCTGTTCTTATTAAACCAAATACAGGAAGCAAATATCTTCCTGTGTGAAACATCTTCTTCTTAGTAATCTTATGAAACATCGCTGTTTCATAAGAACTTTGTAATAAATGTGGTCAGCACTGCATGTGTAAATTGTTACCATGCTGCCGATGTTCAGCCCAGACGTGTTGGGCTGCCTTCCTATGGCCCACAAAAGGCACTCCACTTCCTCAATGGTGCTGATCTTCTCATCGTTCTTCTTCTCTGGGTCTTTGGTAACGATCGTCACCTCAAGACCCTTGTCGGTCTTGCTCACAGATTTCACCTGAGAGTTCTTCCACAGGTCGATGCCGTTGTTTTGGAGTTCTTTGGTGCAATTTGCGCTTATGAATGCATCAAAGTTTCTCAAAACCTACAGAGAGAGCATTCACAACTTGTAGCACGGACATACTTTGTAGAAACATCACTGTTTCATAAGTTTGGTCTGCTTCTTACCCCTGTTTGTCGAATAACAAGGGACGTTTTGGACCCCAGGGTGGCTAGGATGCCGGCCATTTCTACAGCAATATAGCCAGCGCCTACAATCACACTGCGCCTAATGAGGAAAAAGATTTTTATTTACAGACAACTAGTGAGGCCTAAAATCTTTTTTTTTTTTTAAATATAAAACCTTACTTTGGAAGGGTTTCGAGTTCAAAAAAGCCATCACTAGTAATGCCAAGACTTGCACCTAAAATTAGAACACAAAAATGTTTTAAATGTGAAATTTCACATCTTCAAAAGAAGTTCTCATCACCATTCCTACCTGGAACTTCTTCATCACTCAAAACAGAAGGCTGCCCCCCAGTGGCTATGAGGATGTGAGGTGCCGTCAGTTTCCTACCATTGACCTCCACAGTGGGCTCAGGGTCATCTGTAAACCTGGCGTAGCCTTGAATAGTTTCGATTTTAGCCTGGAAAACATCAGACAGAACTACAACATGAGGCCATGTTACATTTATTCATCTTTTTATTATGGGGGAAAATAAAATAAAAAATAAAATAAAATAAAAAAAATAAACAACAGATGAAATAATTCTAACGTGCCACAAAATTGTAGCCTAAACATTGACAGAAGTTAAACTCACTTTGTCCAGGTTGTTGCGATAAATCTGGTTCAGGCGAGAAACGTAAGCATCCCTTTTGGCCTTAAGAGTCCTGCAAACACAAATAAATAAGTTAATTGCACACTTTGTCCTGAGAAGTTTATGTAACAAATCAACCTTTGAGAGAAGACTAAATTTAGAACACTTAAAGTTTAATCAATCATTAACATTTTTACATAAAGAAAGTTTATTTAACCCTTTTTTTTCTGTGAAGTCAAACTGTTCACAATCAAAGGCTTTTAGAAGCTCTATGAAAACTGTTATGTTTTCTGGCTTATATGTGTGTGTATATATATATATATATATATATATATACA
>NW_015114705.1:21014-22421 GCF_001443285.1 Poecilia latipinna | reverse complement strand
CCAGTTGTTTGGCAATCATTGTAGACTGTGGGTGTCGAAGTAACCATTCCACCCTCAGTCTTTGCATGTAACCCCTCTGGCTAGGGTTACTTGAGTAGTAGCATTCCAACAGATCCATGTTTTCATCTCTCGCCCATTTCCGTCTTGTTCCAGTAGCCCATTTTTCATCAAGGTGCTCTGGTTCCCCAGCACCTGACGCAGACCTTGTTTGGCCAGGCGACGTCTGAGCCGGCATGTCGTGCTTATCAATGTCTCTCATGGTATGAGGTAGGCTATATAGCTCCAAGGGTCTTGCCTAAGGACCCACACTGCATAGCTCAATTTCACTGTGTAACTGTTTGCCCCAGCCTGGATTTGAACCCGGGTCTCCCGGGTAGAAGACTGGTAACTTACCCACTGAGCTATACAGCTCAGTGGGTAAGTCACCAGTCTTCCACCCGGGAGACCCGGGTTCGAATCCAGGCTGGGGCAAACAGTTACAACAGTGAAATTGAGCTATGCAGTGTGGGTCCTTAGGCAAGACCCTTGGAGCTATATAGCCTACCTCATACCATGAGAGACATTGATAAGCACGACATGCCGGCTCAGACGTCGCCCGGCCAAACAAGGTCTGCGTCAGGTGCTGGGGAACCAGAGCACCTTGATGAAAAATGGGCTACTGGAACAAGACGGAAATGGGCGAGAGATGAAAACATGGATCTGTTGGAATGCTACTACTCAAGTAACCCTAGCCAGAGGGGTTACATGCAAAGACTGAGGGTGGAATGGTTACTTCGACACCCACAGTCTACAATGACTGCCAAACAACTGGTAGCTCAGCGCTCCAACATCCGCAAACGGCAACTGCTATCACAACTTGAGATTGATGAGGTACAACACAAAGGGGAAGAGCCAGGACGCCAGGTCAGAAGGGAGTTAACTACAACTTCCCGCCCAGAGTCTGGGTATGTAGCCCCAGTAATGAACGAACCATCTGAGCTGAACGAAGCAGCAACTAACCTGAGAGGCAGAATCATGGCCCGAATGAACACCAGACAACCCCGACGCCAACTACAACGGCTGAGTGAAGTACCATCAGAAAGTCTCATTGAAGATGTGAATGTGAATGCAGCATTGAGAACAATCCCTACCAACACCATAACTGAAACCAATGAACTGATATACAACTCAGCATCAGTGATCCTTGAAATGCTCGGCTATAAGAGCAACCATGAGACCCAATATCCATCATGGAAGAGGTTAGAGGCTAAGATCAAGATAACAAGGAGGGAAGTGAGCCAGCTGTCAGAGCTCCTAAGGGATGCAATGAAAAGATCAGTACCCAAGAAGTACAGCCAGATACCCATACCTGAAGCACTCGAAACTGCCAAACAAAGGCTCCAAGCCTTGGCCAGCCGCCTAAAGAGA
>NW_015114705.1:0-17048 GCF_001443285.1 Poecilia latipinna | reverse complement strand
TATATATATATATATATATATGTGTGTGTGTGTGTGTGTGTGTGTGTGTGAGCTTTTCACTTTGACCCAATAAAGAGTGTCTGCTTTTGAAATCTCATATCATTATTAAAAAACCTGATGGAGTGAATTTTATCTAAACAGTGCTTTGCAATTATTTTTTTATTTTTTTACAACAAAAAGCTAATTGTGTAAATCACCAGAAACTACTGGTTAAACTTTTTTTACATAAATGGGTGTGAAATGGTTTGATTACGACGATAAAAAGGAAAAAGAAAAAATATGTTTTAAAGTAACCCGGAACCTGTTTGATATTAAGTTAGAAATGAGGCGTGTGTATTATTCTCTCTTAACACGACTGGCTTAATTTATTAAACCTCTGTTAGTGTTGCATGTTTCCTGAGAGCTGGGAGGGATTTTTACTGTAAGGCAGTAGAACAGTAACTTATAATCCAAACGGAGCACCTGTTCATCTCTCAGTCATGAATGTGAATAAAGGTGGAGGTTTGTGTTCATGAAATTATTTTAAAACCTGTTGCAATTACATCTTTGCACAAACTTTGACTTTTCCTTACATATGTTGCAGAGCAAAGAATCAATGATAGATTTCTGATTTATATTTCTCACGCTGTCTTTTCTTTTCAGGAAACCTTCCATTTCTTTTACTTTTCTCCATTCTTCAAAGTAATTTACATCAACAGCAGTGGAGTTGAAATGGAAGCATATTGAGGGAAACGCACCTTAAGTTTGCTCAGGTCGGGTAATAACACTCCTTACATAGACTTTTCTTTAA
Source organism: Poecilia latipinna (assembly GCF_001443285.1). Taxonomy (NCBI): domain Eukaryota; kingdom Metazoa; phylum Chordata; class Actinopteri; order Cyprinodontiformes; family Poeciliidae; genus Poecilia; species Poecilia latipinna. The sequence continues at coordinate 16,258 of NW_015114705.1, read as the reverse complement.
CGGTCATTATGAGTCAGCTAAGCTCTGCTCAAACAGAGAAGTGGGCCAAAGAGACAAAAAGCAAAAGAGCATTCGAGGGAGGAGTTGTGCCTGTGAAAGTACACTGATTCCTTTCAAGAACTTCCCTCCAAGCTTTCAAAAGAGCTCATTGCAGCTGACCACAAAAATTTATCCAGAGACAGAACAGACAGTGAAACTTACTCCCAACTGAAATTAACTTTTTCAATTGCAAAGCCATAATCGCTGTGATCGTGCAGATACTCAGCATGAACTGCTGCATTCCACATAACCTGTGAAAACACAGAAAGATGGTTTGATTTCTAATACTTCGGGCTATTAGTCCAAACATGACCAATCACATGAGTAAGGGAAAGTAACTACCTTTTTAGGAACACACCCAACGTTGACCTGGGAAAATATCAAAACACAGCATATAAATGTAGTGCAATCTGAGTAGACAATTTCTAAATGCATGTAAAATGTAAAAGACAATATCTTTAAGCAATGTAAATTTATGTGTACTATAATGTACTTTAGAGTTTAAAGAACAAGGATTCAGTGTTGGCTTAAAGCAAAACTGGACAGAAAGAAGGAAATTATATCATGCTATAAATCCAAACTTGCAAACATAGGAAAATTGTTTAAAAGTTTTTAAATAAATTAGCAGAGACACCTCTTCAAATTAAACCGACAAGCAAAGCAAACAAATAATCTGGGCATTTCTACTTTTTCAATTTTAAATAAATTTACATATTGCTCAATAACTGGCATCCCTTATAAAATATTAAAGTTAATAAACTGCTACACAATTTACTTATTGGGGACTAACCTATAACCTTCACATTGCAAAAAAGACTGCTCTACCCACTGCCACAGTGAGCCTTAATGTTAATTAATTAAACTTAATGTGTTTTGGGGCAGTTGGATTGGGGTGATAAAATAAAATATACTGAACAGGGAGGGAAAAAAGCCTATTTGAGTAATTACGATATTAAAAGAATGAGAAAAAAAAAAGAAAAAAAAAGAAAAAAGCAGCAAAATAAAGTTCAACTTGTTTACTTAGAAACAGAAACAGCTTCCACACTATCATTTCCAGTTCTCACAGTTGACTTGTTATAATAATGTATTTAATGGCAGAAAATATAAGCAAATTCCCTCAGGTTAATTAAGAGATTATGTTTTATGGTGGGTTAGAGAGACACGCGGCATGCCAGAATGCTAGATAAAAAAAAGAAAAATAAAAGAAAGCAGAATAACTTCTCATTAGTACTAACATTCTTAATCACTGTGTTTGGATTGTCAGCAGTCAACAAAAAATGAGTCCGGAGAGTTCACATTCACCCTGGTGTATGTGTGTGTTTGTTTGTTTGGGTTTCATTTTTACTCACGCAGGTACCTCCGAGTTTGTGGCTCTCGATCACGGCGGTGTTCGCTCCGAGTTCCGCCGCTCTCCGAGCCCCGGCCAGACCTCCAGACCCGCCGCCGATCACCAGGAAGTCGAAGCGGGTCGTCTCCGCTGCCGATGCCCGGTTCGATGCCATGCGGATAAATTCGTGTCTGTGAGGAGTGGAGAAGATTAGCTTTCGGGCGGCGAACCAAGTCGAAGTCTTGATAACTGCTAGCTGGCTCAAGAATATTGCCATAACCAGGAAGCTGTTTCAGGGGAAAGAGGTAGGGGCAGAATGGGAGTGTCAAGTGAAAGCCTGTGCTGTGTCATTGTGACTTGCAACAATGGTGTGCAAATCCCAGAAACAGTTTCCACAATACACACGGTGAGCCTCACATGGGCAACTGTACGGGGGCTACTATAACAAAGCAGGTGTTATCTGCTGCAACTGTTCGATTAAATATACAGCTGTCGTGGAAATATGCTAAAACCAATGAATATTCATTAACCAGACCTATAAACTACCAGAAACATATAGCTAAACTCACCTTCGTAAAGACACACAAAGTAACCTGCGGATTTTTAAAAGCTGCATGATCCCATATGTTTACAAGGCATTTCGACCCATGTCAGCGAAGGTCACAAAGGGAACGTCAAAGTCTAAAACCGCACACAGTAGGGAAACTGTTTGCCTCTATAAATCTTTATAAGCTCATAGATAACGGTCTATTCGCGTTAATTTCGGTGGAAGCTGCCGACAGTAAAGCGTTCCTCCTTAACAGCACGTTGTTTTGTCGTAAATTTAGGTCCCTACGTAAATTCTACGCTGACTTGTGAATTGCCAATCTTTAGGAATCGCACTAGCTCAAGTCAGCCTGTTGTCAAGGTGATATAATTCAGACAAAAGAGAACCGTCAAAGTAAAAGACACTTCCCGCAAATACGCTAAAAATCACTAAAGTCACAATAAGTCTGATTTCTGTCAACTTGATAAACATTTATGATCTCAACCATAAATATTCAAGATTCTCAATAATACATTTTAGATCACGATGCAATTGAATTACGTGTAATTCAAAAATCCTCAAGGGGGACTAAATGTAATTTTTTTTAGTTTTTAAAATACGAGAACTTGCACATGTCTTTAGAGTTTTTTTTATCTGTCTGACTTCCTCAGTTCTAAATATAAAATATCAAATCAGATATAGTGAAGATCAGTTACTTAGTTATTATTAACTCTCGTAAAATAAAATATTATTTTACTTTTATTTACTTACAATGTATATTTACTTGATAAAAAATGTAGCACTACACTTATCTGAGTACAATAAAAAACAACAACAACAAAAACACTCTTCCCACTTCTGAGATAGAAACGTCAAAAATAGTTATTTAGATGTCATGCTCTTATTTTGAAAAGAAGACAAAATTCTTTCCGGAATTGTATCCAACTGCTAGCTTTAGACAGCTAATGACAGGCTAACTCAGGGGGGATCCATTTGCTGTGGTGATATGCGTTAAAATCGCCCTGATCGAAGGTATTTTCACTGCTTTTACGATCTTTAAAACTATGTGACAGCCCATAAACTGTTTCAATACAGTCAAATCAGGTGCATGCTAGAGACTTGACTCATTTGAAAACATAAACATTGGGAAAGCGGAGCGTCGTCCGGGAGAAGCTCCTATTTGTTAGGGAGGGCCTTTTCCTTACGTTCAAAGCAGGCTAGCTTCTGGCTGCAGATAGAGAATGCTAATAGGAATACATGCTTCCAGTCTGATTAACTTCCCGATTACTGTAAGGATGTAATGATTTATAATTTTGTGAATAAATAACTGCAGAAAATGCTGCAATAGTTGTATGTGAGGGGGAGGGGCTATATGGGCCTTCTCTTCTTAGAGGCAGCCTTGGCTGTAAGGTTCACTGATTGCTGGGGGTGTTCAGTCTCACTGTTTTCATCTGCTTCATACAGGCAGGGACTCCTCACTCATTTCTACATGACTTCAGCAGTGTGAATCCTCCTGTGGAACAAACCCTGGATGTCAGGTGAACATCCATCAACTTCATGGAGTGAAGAACTTCAGTTGTTATCGGTGAGGCCAAATGACCAGTGGAGTCCACCATGAAACCTGTGACCTATCAAAGCATACCGTCGTCTGTGAATGGTGTCCATCCGAACATGGCGCTAGAGCGTCTGCTGGGCACCTCAAAGGTGATGTACTGTGAGAAATGTGGATTTACATCCACAGACCCTGTGGTGTTCAAGACTCACATGATCGAGCACGGGACGAGGTTTTACTGTTTTTATTGCAACGCCATGTCCTTCAGTGAGGTGGAGTTGAATGAGCACTTGAAGCAGCACACGTCAAAGTATCCGTTCAAATGTCTCCACTGTGGACAGGGCTACATGAGGAAGAGGTGCATGTTGAAGCACATTGACCGTTTGCATAGTAACAGCATAACTCAAGTACCTGCTAAGTCTGGCATGACAAAAGCTCCGCCCGTTGCTGTCTCCAGTGCCTTAAGAAGTGCGCCCACTGCTGACTCGCTGCTGCTTCCGCCTCCTCCTCGACCTGTCGTCCGGGTGGCTGTGCCGACCCCAACTGCGCCTGCTGCCAAATTGGGGAAAACACTGGACACAAACTTGACCAACACCACTAATGGCAACACAGAGCGCTTGCCTCATTTGAATGGACTCATTCAGCCCAACAGGGCCCTTACAGTGTCTCTACCAGAGGAGGTGAACATCCCCGCTGGCTGCTTGGTGGAACTTGTTGAGGTGAAAACAGTTAATGGGACTAAGGAACTGAAACTGCGGCTCATCTCGCAACAAGAAAACGAGTCTGTGATAAAGAACACAAAATCTGCAACTCTCCAAGACCCTGGTCCGGAGAAGCCGTTGTCGTCCACACTACATCACCCAAACACAATGAGGTCAGTAAGCGCTAGCATGTGCACAGGCAGCAGGAAGCAAAGCGAAACAAAAATGATGGCAAACATTGGCGTGAACCCTCCGAACAATCCAACGAATGTGGTGACTAAAGAGAAGGTTGTGCTGAAGAGGCCTTCGATAGAAATTATCAACCTGGAGTGTGACACGGTCATCCCAAACAAAGTTTCCAAAACCATTCTCACTCCTATGCGGGAAGCAAATACTGGGATTAGAGTTACGCAGGCGGCACCTGTAAACCACGTCTCCTCGTCTTCAGGCGTCATGTCTGGCAGAGGTCCTATCAGGTTGAATGCCGGCCTGCATCCTGTTACTGTGGCAGCTAAAGTTTCACAGAGGATTGTGGATGAGAGGAGTAATTCAACTGTGGATCTCTCTAAGAGCATTCCACCCAGGAGGTTGTCCGACACAAATAATGTTCAAGAAGTGTCAGCACCTGTGAAGCTGGGAGCTAGGGAAGTCCGCCTCAAGAGCAACTCTGCTTCTAAAGAAGACATAGATGTAGTGTGCTTGGATCAGCAAAGCACACCGGCTTCAAAGTCTTTAAGATCTCCTGTTCCTCAAGCCATCAAAGTGAGGTCTCCTGCTGTTCCAGTCAATAAAGACAATCTCACAAATCAGACTTTTCCAATAAAAAGCAGTCTGATGAAACCCTCATCAATAAACACCTCTGTCCTATCTAATCACACAACCCCTACAATATCGACCTGTATCCAGGAAGTTGGATCTAAAAGGATAGGAAAAGATGGAGATGTCTTAGAGCCTCAGAGCTTTCCAGTCATCTCCTCTGTGTTCTCGTTAAGCGAGCAGCCAGAGGAAAGCCAAGGTCCAATTGAACCTCTGGTAATGGCTCTGAGAGGAATAGTAATGCATAAAAAACAGAGCACAAGTCAAGATCAGATCAGAAACGGCACAGATGAAAAGCTTAAGGCGCCGGCGTCAGGCCGGTGCGTCCAGCAGGCTGAAAAAAACGGGGCCTTTACCTGTGATGTGTTACTCACAGAGAAGTCAACCGAGTGTGTGAAAGTAAAAAAGGAGGTTAACCTGCAGCCACCAGCACTGACACAAAACGACATTCACATCAAGAAGGAAGAAAATGGAGCAAGGATAGGAGACGCAAACAAATGCAGTCACAGTCCTGATTTAACGCCTTCCGCATGTGAAGATTCTAAGCCTGCTTCACCTGTGGAGAAAGCAAACGTGGATAAAGAACAGCCAGCAACAGTTGGGAAAGGCAAGGCGGACGAGTCCTCCAGGTTCTTGACCATCTCGCTTAAACGGGTGCAGGTTGGCATCTGGAAAAAAAGCAAGAAAGCATTTAAGGTTCGAATATCCAGAGACAAACGTCAGCTACCGGCAGGCAGCCTTGATGACTGTACAGTTATCTACCCCATGCCACTGAAGGAGGACCAGCTGGTCAAGCGGCCAGGTCCGAACCAGCCGGTGGTGGTGCTTAATCATCCGAAGCCCCGGGCTTGTGTGCAGAGAACAAGGGCGGACTCTTTTTCAGACATGGGAGCCTCTGATGTGACTCCAAAGTGCCAAATTTTAAAAATGAGGCTAAGCAAAGGGATCGGGCAGAGTTACGAAGTGATGGGATGTACTGTTAGAGACTTTCCCTGAATGTAGTGTTCCATCTGTGGACAGGAGTGTACATTTATTAGAAAAGTAGTGTTTGAAGTCTCACAAAAATATTAAGGCGGTTATTTTCTTAACGCAAAAAAAATATGGACATCAATGTTGTAAATTGTGTTATTCTGAATATTCAAGTGCAATGCAGGTTGATGCTTTTATGCCCAGGAATTGGACTGTGTGCCACTGTAGATTCCATTAAATAATACAGAGTTCTAAGTACTGTTCAAGAAGCCCGAAAGTCCGTTTGAAGTATTAATACATGTATTTTATTTAAAACCAGTTTTTATCAGTGACTTTCATCTTACACAGACATGCAGCAACATGAAAATGGTTGAATTACAGGAGTTCATGTTACCCTTCACACAGAATATTCTGGACATACGTTTGTTATTCAGCATGGATAAAATATAAAACAACCTGAATCCAAATATTCAAATCAACAGACAAGTTATAAATATATCTGAACAATTTATTTATATTTTTGTTGATGATGTTTGAAATTCCTACCATTAGAGCCTGTGAATTTTGTCCAAAAAGTCAACATCTTAACACGCCAAAGGGGACATATTTTCACCATTCAGGCACTCCATGATTATCTCTGTGTTTGGGAAATATTCTGTGCTTCTCAAAAGGTCATAGGTCACTGGTGAGTTCATCAAATGAAACGCCTCAATGAGAGCACTGCTGTAAGGTGTGAAAAGTAAAATTTAGACCTAGACTCCTTTGTGTGTTTGTTTTGATGCTTGTTTGGTTAAGTTAATCATCACTGGGTGTTACAGGTGGAAGCGTCTAAGAAGTACTCTTAGACTTATGAGAAGTGTGACAAGAAGTGTAATAGTTGTGTTTTATAACTTAAGTGTTTACTACTCTGTCGTCCATTCATTGATGGTAGCATTTTGGGCGTCACCAGATGACAGGAGGTGATTGAAGGCCTTCGTGACTGTAGGGGAAAGTAATAATTTAGACTTAACACTAGATGGGATGGAGGTAGATGTGGTAGAAAAGGAAACGATTGGCTGGCTTTTTTCTCTAAACTTTCCAGGTTAAAAGTCTCCATCACAGTGCATTACTTTATCTTACCATGTGTGAATTACCACAAAAGCTCTTGATTTTTGTGGACACGAACTAAACAAATCCCTTCGTGTTTTAAGTTTCCCCATCTTATCTCACGCAAAAGATGCAAAGTGTGACAGAGAAACGGATTTAGTGTAAGAGGAATAAATAGACCCACATGTTTATTTTTTAAAAGCTTTTTCTGTCTTGATGATGATAAATGTAATTATTCTTGAGTATTCCAAACCTGTTGTATATATTTTCTCGACATTTTAACTTGCATAGTCTTTTGACCAGATCAGTTTCAGACTGTATTGCTTCTTATGGCAGCACTTTGGCACCTGTTTGTTATATAACCCTGTCCTACAAGGTGCTAGACCAATGATTACATTCATAGTTTTTGGTTGCCCACGGACGATATTTATGGATGTTTTCTATTTCTTTTTTTTTGTTGTTTATTTTTTTGTTATGTTTGCCATGTTTTTGTAAATAGACCTAAATATATAGACCCTATATGTATGTAAAATCAAATAATGGTGTTCATACTAAATAGAGAACGGCCACCACCTCATATCCCTCCTTACGCTGCAGTATCTGAAGCTGCTGTGCAGTCATTGCTATAAATTATTTCAAAGAGTCAGAAACATTTTACCTTGCCTTTACATTACTTCTCATTTGTGCTAGAGTTAGTCATCATGTTGTCCAAATGTGTTTTTGGTTTTCATACATGCTCAGTGTTCATTATTATTGTGTTTTATCCTTTTATAACAGTTGTGTAACTCCACTTTTTCTAATAAAAACATGAGAAATATATTAATAACTGAGATTTTCTGTTTTCCTCTGCAAAAATGTGTTACATCAGCTTCTAATTCACACTGTTTGCCCCCCTCCCCCTCCAGCACACTCCTGTGTTTGCAAATACCAGACATGAACTCTAGGAATATCACAGTTAACGATGTACGGAGAGCTTGCACAGACTGGTGAATCAGTGTTCATCGATGCACTTAATGGCTTTTACTTGCTCTATGAAAACAACATAATGTTAAAATATAAATTTAACGCCTTTTAAATTAAATTTAATTTGTGGTGATTAGTCCAGATGATGTCAAAATATGGTTGTAAAAATCTAGAAAGATTCCGGCTTCTGAAAAACCTTTGAAAACATGCATAGATCAACTCTCTGATTTTCATCTTGTGCAAGGTCATTCAACTGTGGGAGGTCTTGATTGCAGTTAGCAAAAAGGAGAAGTGCACAGGAACATTACTTCAACATTCCTTTATTAGAAATGAAACCCGACCACAGTGAACCAAAAGCAAGATCCACTGACCTGCAAAGTGGGAAACTGAATCTTGTGATACCTTAATACTCAATTTAATCATGTTCTATGTAGAAGTTGAAACAGTGGGATTTAACAGTTGCCCACAATGACCAGATTATTAGTCAGACAAGCTAAAAGTTATGCAATTATTTATATTTATGCATTTAAACACGAAGAAAACTTCTTTAATATTCAGGTTTGTGCATGTGTTTGAATATTTATTGGGATTCAAATTGCCAGAAGCGGAAATAACTTGGTTGTTACTTCAGCTATCACTAGATTTCAAGTATTTGGCAGCCATTTTGGAATTTGAGCTCCAGGTTAGAGCGAAGACTCTTTCCCTGACATTCTGAATTCAGGAAGCCTTCCTGGTTATTTTCCCCAACTTCAATCTTGGCAAACTGTACATACAAAAATGGAGGCAAATGAATAAGAATGATTTTTATTATCATTATTAGCAACAAATCATATACCAACTTCAATGTCATCATAATTACTAATAGACATAAAATGTGCAACCGAAGATAACCAGGTCCCAGCACTCCACCCTGAACAACACCTATGTGCAATATTTTTCTCAGAAATTTAAAAGTATTGTGGGAAATAGCTTGAGATGAAAGCATTTTCTTGGCTGGAAGATGCAGACATTACTGTAGGAGCTGTACAACATCACTTTTGGTGATTGGACATGTCAGCACACAGTTCTCTGGGCATTTGCTGCTTGCTGTGTTTCTCCCGCTGACGAGTGTTATTGGAAAAATGGAATGGAATTTGATGATTCCTGCGACAGACTCAAACATCTAGAGAAAAACAGGGTGTGAGTTGCAATAAATTTAAGGCTTTCGTGAGTACATGTCTAGATGTTATTTTCTTAATTATTATACTTACATCATTTGATCGTTGGCCTGTTCCAAGTGCGTACTTCCTGAGCGACCCAATAAACCGGATTTTTACATTATAGACTTTCTTCTCATGAAACACGACCAACACCAAGGGTTCACTGTTGGTGTTATTGGAGCAGTCACGAACTAAATATGCCCCGTCCTGTCATCAGAGTTGGTAAAATAAGAAAATAAGTTCAAGTTTAAAAACATTAATTAATTGAAAACCCAGTTAAAGGTTTCTGTGTTACATATAAAGTTAGCCGTTAACTTTTTGACTGTGACTTCTTATATCTTGTAAAGTCACAATCAACATGTTAGAGCAACATTTAACAGCACAGTGACACACACACCCACCCACTCTGTTACAACAACTAGAACCTTCATTGTATTTTATTGCAATTTTATATGCTCAACTAACATACAGCAGTGCGCAATTATAATGTATACGGTAGGACTTTCTAAATCTTCCACAAATAATAATCTTAATAGTGTGGTATGCATTTGTATTCAGCCGCTTTTACTTTGATTCCCGTAAATAAAATCCAATAATTTTTTTTTTTCAATTTGATAAATTGTATTGACTGAACACAAATGGTCATCACACTTTGTAAACTTTTCTGAAAATCACTTATCAGTTTCTTAGGTAAAAATTATCACATACATTTCCAATAAAATGCACTAAGATTGTGGTGCAGGGTGATAAAATGTCATAAATTATGATAGGGTCATGAATATTCTTACACATTGATATATTGAGATACCTTGTTCACCAGGTGTAAGGCGTGCTCAGCGTCTGTGCGATTACATTGTCCAACATACCAGTCTTCCTCGCAGTAGGTCTGCAATAACAAATGAGCTCATACTTCAGTTGTCAGCTGTTATTATTAAATGTAGGACAAATTCTGAGTATGAAATGGATGTACAGGATGGCTTACTTTAGGCTTGTCCATAGGAACAAAATCATTTTGATCAATGTCTTCTTTGGTTTGAGGCCACTCATGGTGATGACGTCTGGACCCCATCCCTTCTTCCAAAAGATGGAACGCGTGACTTATTTAACCAACTTGTAATAACGATTAAGATGATTTCTAACATAAATACTCACCTACATGTTGATGTGACCTGAAGTGAAACATGAAGCTATTTAGAAATTACATTCAGCATCAGTGAATAATAGTAATGAATCTGATAATTAAAATTCCCACCTAATTTCTAAGTCATGAGTCTCCAAATCCAAAGAATGTCGTTGATGGTTCAGCATGCCTGGAACATCTATAGTAGACTGTGGACCTAAAAGGATATTTATGATAAGTACAACGGCCCAAATCCTGTTTTCATGATTTTCATAGGTTATTTTTAAGCCTTACTTCTGGCATGTGATCTGAAGTCTGCCTGGGAAAATAAAAGAAATAGAAAACAAATGATGCAGGTTAAAGTGAAATCTTAATCTATCTCTGAATTTATGTTTTACATGTTTCTTTCAGGAACGACCCTTTGATTTATCTGAGGATAATTTTATTTATTTGCCTTGAATGTTGGAGGATTTCTTATTACTTTTTCAGAGTAACTCAACTGTTTCTAATTAATTTGTGTTAGAAATCTTAACTGATTTTTAAGTAGTTTAAAAACCAGTTAAATTAACTGAATTTATTTTTACTGCTTGATATGGATCTAAAAATATTAAATAAAAAAAAATAATAAAATAAAATAAAAATTAAAAAAATAACTAATAAATAAATAAATACATTGTTTGCCATTTTTATTTCTCTCAAAAACCCAATGTAAAACAAAGAAGAAGAAGAAAAAACTAAACAAAAAAATCATATATTAGTCTGATTGAATTAATGATTTTAGAAGTCTGGCTCTTTGAAAGTAAACTTCAGATTAAAGAGGGCTGGCTCATGACTTTTGCAACCTATGGGAAAACTGGCTAGGATTTTAAAAATAAAGTAGGTCACACTTACTTTTTCAGTGTTTCTCATTTGTCTACTGAAACCAAAAGAGCATAAGACATCAATAGAAAGTGTTATTCCACATTAGCTGACATTTTACCAACCAGCAGATGGCGACATTGCTATACTGTACAATCAGTATCAAACTGCATAAGGTCCTGCATGTTTTAGTTCTCTCCCTGGATCAAATGATGCCTCATTAGAAGGCCAAAGAAGAGCAATGACATGCTGAAAAAGTCGTTACTACCACCAGGGAGAGAACTAAAACATTCAGGATGCCGGCCCTCGAGGACCGACTTTGGGCACCACTGGCATAAGGTCTTGATCAAGTAATGGCATCGTGGACTGTACTTACTCACTCCTGCAGGTTTCACGTACAGCCAGCCCAGCAAGGTTGTTGGATACGTCCAAGGGAGAAGGTGGGAGTGGTGAAGAACTTCTGCAAAGTATAGAGTCTTTATAAATCTGCTCAGCTGAAGTTAAGGAGGAAGACTTCAAGTAAATATTTATTTAAATACCTGCGAGAATGCTGTCAAATTTTAAAAAAAAAAAAAAAAAAAAGATGGAGAGGAATCATGTATTTAATAAGTCCTAATCAAAACATTAAGCATCAATGAAAAAAAAAATCTTTATTACACAGATGTTTACTTGCTCTTCTGGCTCCACAGGTGGGGGCCTCCTATCTGTGAAAGCAGCATGTGAATTTGTTTGATTGTTTGAGGTTCCTGTATTAACCAGAGCGATAACATGTTTTTTTAGGTAATGAATAGTCTTACCTGGTTTAACTTTTCGCCGTCCCGGCTTTATGTCTCTATTTACAACTGGAACTGAAGTTCAAAAGCAGAAACAGCAGAAATAAAAACCAGATGTTAAAGCACAAATCACAGTAATTAGTTTAAGAATGAATTTACAATAATACCACAGGAACTCAAATATCCTACAAAGTTACCTCTTAATATACCTTTTAGTTTCTAATAACTAAACTGCACCAATGAAGAGAATGCGAACACTTAATCTGGCCACTAAACAATCCCTTTGCAAATTGACTTTCTGAATTTGTGTCACATTTTTGTCACATTTTACTTCCTCAATTTGAAATTAAATTAATGCAGGATATTTGAACATTTGCTTAATTAGGAACAGGATTGTTAAACTAGAAACTGGTGAACGTCACAAAATAGATGGCATCATGAGGAAACAGAATTATGTGGAAATACCGAAGGAACATCTAAAAGACATCAGCCAAGAAATTAAAACTCAGGCGGAAATTGGTTCTCCAATGAACAATGACCCTAAACATGCAGGCTAAGTGGTTACAAAGTGTTTAAAGACAACGACGTCAATGTTTTGGCGTGGCCATTGTAAAACCCTTATCTCAATCCTAAAGAGAAGTTGTGGGCAGATCTGAAAAGGTGTGTGACTGAAACGGCCTACAAACCTGACTGAGTTACATCAGTTCTGTCTGAAGGAATGGACCAGAACTCCAGTAAACTATTGTGAGAAACTTCTGGAAATAAGCCCTAAATGTTTGACCCAAGCCATATAGTTCAAAGGCAATGCTGAGGAAATGCATGAAATGCATAAAAATATTCATATTCTTTAAATGCCACAATAATGGCTAAATGCCATTATTGTGGCATTTAGCAAATAGAAATTATTTTGTTAATTCTCACAGGAAATAAAACAAGATAAGTTTAGTCTGATTTAACTTTAGACAGTAAGGAAAAATTTTTTTTATCTTTTGTGTATGTAGTTTTATTTTCAACTGTACAACCAGTTACAAAAAAAGGGTTTCAATCAAAGCACACCATGTGTTGAAATGCCATGCTCAAATCAAACTAAGAGCTTATGCCAAGGCTTTAAATCTTAAACTGGATAGGCACTGGGCAAATATTCCCATGTCTAGACGTTCAAAGCTGGTAAAGACATTTCTGAGAGATCTATGAACTCTTGACTCAGGAGGTCTAAAAACAAACTCAGTGATATACAATCCCAATAAAATACATTGATTTCTGTTTCTGTAACATGAAATGATTTTAAAAAGCACAACATGTAAAGTAATAACCATTTTCTATATTTACCAAAGCATAAGACTGTCTAGTTTACCTTTGTTTTGAGGAGTGTCTCTGGGTGGACATCTAGGAAGGGGTCTACGCTGATTGATCGAAGAGCAGAACAGAGCATTCAAAAGCAGTACAGTGGTGCAATTGAAGTAACTTATAAGCAGTGAAAACAAGGCTTACAGCGGAGACTGATGACAGGTTCTGAGCAGCTGATGGCCACTGAACATCCCTGTCTTGAAGGCAAATAAAAATATCATCATCATATTTGCATAGGTAATGGCAGAAGTTTTATTTGAATTTTAGTTCTTATCAAAACCATGTAACTTGGTCAGCGCCACACCCGGTTTTGCGCAGAAATAAAATAAAATAAAAAAAAAATCACTCTGATTGCCGACGGAGACCGGCGCAAGTGTAAACATTTGAGAGACGCATCGGGTACATGGTTGGAGACATGCAGCTGTGAAGCCCTTGGCTGATAGCCACATCCATAAAGGAGAGAACAGTCTGTCTGTTCCCATTACTCTTTCCTCCTCCTCCTCGGCTCCTGGATAATTGTAATCTCCTGCAGTCTGACTCAGCCAACAGATGGCCCTGGAGACCCACTAGCAGATCATGCTCACTCAGCATGAGCTCTCAGTCAGAGCCACACTCCTCCCAGTCTCACCATGCATTTAGCCATGCTGTTTTTACTTCTTCTTTTTGCAAGAACTTCTTTCAGACTCTTTCTAATTATATGCACAACCGCATACTCAGCCCCTGAGTCTTGGCTAAAGCGTAAAGTACTACTTTAAGCTGCTGTCACGCTGTTTCTTATCTCGCCATGTATATTGGCTTCTTTTTTTTTTTTAAACATGTGTAATGTGGGCATGGCAGAAAAAAAATCCCCCATAATACAGGGGATTTTTTGGGAAGATGAACTCAGCTTCTTGAATTGTTTTGATGTGGTTTTTGAATGTGCAAGGATAAGTTGTGGAAAATTCAGATATTTTATTTATTTTCTTAATATTAAAGAATTAATTGACCATCTGGGAATGAAACTGCAATGCTTCCCAAATTCCCCCAAACAGTTTGATAATTAATAGCCAAATGGAATGTTTGTGTCAAGCTTCTGTTAGGTTCATTCACAACATTTGAGTTGAAATGAGGGTACATCTGATAATGTACTCTTTGGCTACACATAAAAAGCACCGTTTTCTTGCATGACATCAGGAAATCAAAAGAAATTTGCCAAGATATGAAAAAGACAACTGTGGACCTTCAGACGTCTGATTCATCCTGATGCCTTAAGATGTAAGTCTGAACAGGATGGAAATGTCCAGTCTAAAAACTGAGCAGGAAGGAGACAGATCCTGTGTCTGAGAGATAAACTGTATCAAAGGTAAAAATAAAAGACCTTGTGAGCTGCGTTATTCACAGTGAAATGAGTCCTTCCCCATATTGGTGAACTTCCCAAAACACATGGCATCATGAGGAAAGGACATCCTCAAGAATCCCAAGGTAACAGGCAGGATGTTAAAGGATAGGAAGTCTGGGCAATAAGTGTGTCCAAAATGGACAATGAACCAAAACATACTAACAAATTAGTTACAGAACTGTACGTATGCCAAATTGAGAGAAAGGTGATGTGCAAACTGGCCAAAATTAAGTAATGAAGTTTAATATTAGATACAATGTTTGTACTTGTATTTTTAGCGATCTGTTAGATTCTCTATGTTGATTTGTTCAACAAATATAAACAATAAAATCTATGGCAATGTATTAATCTCTCTTAAATTGTACTTTCACTCTCCCTGGAAAGATCAAGAATTCTTCTTCAGACTTGAACATTTTTATTTGACAAGATATGAGATGGACTTCATGTTAATAAGCAGGGAGAGCCACTGAGTTATGGACTTTAAAGTCAAGCTAACTCATAGTTTCAAAAAAAAAAGGAGAGTATCCCAAACATACACTTGCATTTTGGAGAAACATATTAAATATTTCAGTTTAATTTACACTTCTAAAGTCACTTTCTATAAAAAAAACAAAAAAAAAACATGAAACTGAAATGAGAGCCACTAAATCAAATGAGATTTAAGAGGAAGTGAAATAACGCACAGTAAGATGAGGGTGTTAAATGTGCATCTCTGTTCCTACCTGCATACTCTCTCTCATCATTGATAGGCCTCGCAGGAAATATGCGCACACTGTGCACTTCCTCCTGGTCATCCACCACATCATACTCAGGCTCCATCTTGCCTTCAAAGTCACCACATGTCTGAGCTCTGTTCCGGTCTTCTCTGAAGCGATCCTGCAAACAGAGAATCACAACTACTTTATTCGACACTTATTTCTTGAAATGGTAGCCTATGGTCTTAGCACGCTTAAATCCTTCTTATTACTGTGCAGGTACAGTAAAATATTCTGAGCCATTGCTTTTTCAAATCTAAATATGTACTTATTGAAAGGCACAGGAAGTTGTGAAGTGTTGCAACACAACAACTCACTTGTCCGCCAGGGATTTCCTTTTGTAAGCTTTTGATTCATATTGACTCACTCTTGCATTCAGCCTAAGAAAAGTCTCAGCATTCTGCTTCACAGCGTTAAATAATGAGCACATTGTTTTCAGTCAGAAAATAGATTATGCCTCAGCATTTCAGACTAAACAACGAAGGCATAGCTGGACAAATGCATTTGATTGCGACAACTACAACAGTAGTCCCAGAAACCATCATCAAAGTAATTTATCTCAGTTGAAATTCTTTGTGCTTTCACATGAAAAACTACATTGACACATCAGACAAGATTGATTTCTCCCTCTCTCTCTCTTGCTTTCTTTCTTTCTTTTTTTTTGGGTGAAATTTAACGCTTCCTCTAGTTTTACACATTAGGTGTGAAGAAACTTTTACACATGATGAACTCATCCTTTAAGATATTGCTTTACAGACAAAAATATCTACTTCACTTTGTTTATATTAACCATATTTGTTATCACAGCTGCAGTTGATTACTTTTGAAACCATCCAGAAAAAAAAAAAA